>NW_026113356.1:0-27428 GCF_024323335.1 Lathyrus oleraceus | reverse complement strand
ATTCCCACAATTCAATCAAATTTCATGGGTTTACATCATCATTTTTATATTCCCACAATTCAATCAATTTCATGGGTTTAACATCACATTTTCATCATTCCACAATTCAATCAAATTTCATGGGTTTAACATCATCATTTCTATAATTCCCACTTCAATCAAATTTCATGGGTTTAACATCAACATTTTCATCATTCCCACAATTCAATCAATTTCATGGGTTAACATCATCATTTTCATCATTCCACAATTCAATCAAATTTCATGGGTTTAAACATCATTATTTCATCATTCCCACAATTCAATCAAATTTCATGGTTTAACATCATCATTTTCTATATTCCCACAATTCAATCAAATTTCATGGGTTTAACATCATCATTTTCATCATTCCCACAATTCAATCAATTTCATGGGTTTAACATCAACATTTTCATCATCATTCCCACAATTCAATCAAATTTCATGGGTTTAACATCATCATTTCATCATTCCCACAATTCAATCAAATTCATGGGTTTAACATCAACATTTTCATCATTCCCACAATTCAATCAAATTTCATGGGTTTAACATCATCATTTTATCATTCCCCAAATTCAATCAATTTCATGGGTTTAACATCAACATTTTCATCATTCCCACAATTCAATCAAATTTCATGGGTTTAACATCAACATTTTCATCATTCCCACAATTCAATCAAATTTCATGGGTTTAACATCATCATTTCTATAATTCCCACAATTCAATCAAATTTCATGGGTTTACATCAACATTTTCTTCATTCCCACAATTCAATCAAATTTCATGGGTTTAACATCATCATTTCTATCATTCCCACATTCAATCAAATTTCATGGGTTTAACATCAACATTTTCATCATTCCCACAATTCAATCAAATTTCATGGGTTTAACATCAACATTTTCATCATTCCCACAATTCAATCAAATTTCATGGGGTTAACATCATCATTTCTATAATTCCCACAATTCAATCAAATTTCATGGGTTTAACATCAACATTTTCATCATTCCCACAATTCAATCAAATTTCATGGGTTTAACATCATCATTTCTATAATTCCCACAATTCAATCAAATTTCATGGTTTAACATCAACATTTTCATCATTCCACAAATCAATCAAATTTCATGGTTTAACATCAACATTTTTTCATATTCCCACAATTCAATCAAATTTCATGGGTTTAACATCATCATTTCTATATTCCCACAATTCAATCAAATTTCATGGTTTAACATCATCATTTTATCATTCCCACAATTCAATCAAATTTCATGGGTTTAACATCACATTTTTTCATTCCCACAATTCAATCAAATTTCATGGGTTTAACATCATCATTTTCTTCATTCCCACAATTCAATCAAATTTCATGGGTTTAACATCAACATTTTCATCATTCCCACAATTCAATCAAATTTCATGGGTTTAACATCATCATTTCTATCATTCCCACAATTCAATCAAATTTCATGGGTTTAACATCAAAATTTTCATCATTACCACAATTCAATCAAATTTCATGGGTTTAACATCACATTTTCATCATTCCCAGAATTCAATCAAATTTCATGGGTTTAACATCATCATTTTCTTCATTCCCCAATTCAATCAAATTTCATGGGTTTAACATCATCATTTCATATTCCCACAATTCAATCAAATTTCATGGGTTTAACATCAACATTTTATCATTCCCACATTTCAATCAAATTTCATGGGTTTAACATCATCATTTTCATCATTCCCACAATTCAATCAAATTTCATGGGTTTACATCACATTTCTATCATTCCCACAATTCAATCAAATTTCATGGGTTTATTAACATCAACATTTTCATCATTCCCAGAATTCAATCAAATTTCATGGGTTTAACATCATCATTTTCATCATTCCCACAATTCAATCAACTTTCATGGTTTAACATCACATTTTCATCATTCCCACAATTCAATCTAATTTTATGGGTTTAACATCATCATTTCTATATTCCCCAATTCAATCAAATTTCATGGGTTTAACATCAACATTTTCATCATTCCCACAATTCAATCAAATTTCATGGGTTTAACATCATCATTTTCATCATTCCCACAATTCAATCAAATTTCATGGGTTTAACATCATTTTCTATAATTCCCACAATTCAATCAAATTTCATGGGTTTAACATCAACATTTTCATCATTCCCACATTCAATCAAATTTCATGGGTTTAACATCATCATTTTCTATCATTCCCACAATTCAATCAAATTTCATGGGTTTAACATCAACATTTTCATCATTCCCACAATTCAATCAAATTTCATGGTTTAACATCACATTTCTATCATTCCCACAATTCAATCAAATTTCATGGTTTAACATCAACATTTTCATCATTCCCAATTCAATCAACCACAATTCAATCAAATTTCATGGGTTTAACATCATCATTTTCATCATTCCCACAATTCAATCAAATTTCATGGGTTTAACATCATCATTTTTATCATTCCCACAATTCAATCAAATTTCATGGGTTTAACATCATTATTTCATCATTCCCACAATTCAATCAAATTTCATGGGTTTAACATCATCATTTCTATCATTCCCACAATTCAATCAAATTTCATGGGTTTAACATCAACATTTCATCATTCCCACAATTCAATCAAATTTCATGGGTTTAACATCAACATTTTCATCATTCCCACAATTCAATCAAATTTCATGGGTTTAACATCATCATTTCTATAATTCCCACAATTCAATCAAATTTCATGGGTTTAACATCATCATTTTCATCATTCCCACAATTCAATCAAATTTCATGGGTTTAACATCATCATTTTCTCATTCCCACAATTCAATCAAATTTCATGGGTTTAACATCACATTTTCATCATTCCCACAATTCAATCAAATTTCATGGGTTTAACATCATCATTTCTATAATTCCCACAATTCAATCAAATTTCATGGGTTTAACATCAACATTTTCATCATTCCCCAATTCAATCAAATTTCATGGGTTTAACATCAACATTTTCATCATTCCACAATTCAATCAAATTTCATGGGTTTAATTTTCATGGGTTTAACATCATCATTTCTATAATTCCCACAATTCAATCAAATTTCATGGTTTAACATCAACATTTTCATCATTCCCACAATTCAATCAAATTTCATGGGTTTAACATCATCATTTTCATCATTCCCACAATTCAATCAAAATCATTCCCACAATTCAATCAAATTTCATGGGTTTAACATCATCATTTCTATAATTCCCACAATTCAATCAATTTCATGGGTTTACATCATCATTTTATATATTCCCAAATTCAATCAAATTTCATGGGTTTAACATCATCATTTTCATCATTCCCACAATTCAATCAAATTTCATGGTTTAACATCATCATTTCTATAATTCCCACAATTCAATCAAATTTCATGGGTTTAACATCAACATTTTCATCATTCCCACAATTCAATCAAATTTCATGGGTTTAACATCATCATTTTCATCATTCCCACAATTCAATCAAATTTCATGGGTTTAACATCATATTTTCATCATTCCCACAATTCAATCAATTTCATGGTTTAACATCATATTTCTATAATCCCACAATTCAATCAAATTTCATGGGTTTAACATCAACATTTTCATCATTCCCACATTCAATCAAATTTCATGGGTTTAACATCATCATTTTCATCATTCCCACAATTCAATCAAATTTCATGGGTTTAACAACATCATTTTTCTATATTCCCACAATTCAATCAATTTCATGGGTTAACATCAACATTTTCATCATTCCCACAATTCAATCAAATTTCATGGTTTAACATCATCATTTTTATAATTCCCACATTCAATCAAATTTCATGGGTTTAACATACAACATTTTCATCATTCCCACAATTCAATCAAATTTCATGGGTTTAACATCATCATTTCTATAATTCCCACAATTCAATCAAATTTCATGGGTTTAACATCAACATTTTCATCATTCCCACAATTCAATCAAATTTCGGGTTTAACATCATCATTTTCATCATTCCCACAATTCAATCAAATTTCATGGGTTTAACATCAATTTTTCATCATTCCCACAATTCAATCAAATTTCATGGGTTTAACATCATCATTTTCATCATTCCCACAATTCAATCAAATTTCATGGGTTTAACATCATCATTTTCATCATTCCCACAATTCAATCAAATTTCATGGGTTTAACATCATCATTTTCATCATTCCCACAATTCAATCAAATTTCATGGGTTTAACATCATCATTTTCATCATTCCCACAATTCAATCAAATTTCATGGGTTTAACATCATCATTTCTATATTCCCACAATTCAATCAAATTTCATGGGTTTAACATCAACATTTTCATCATTCCCACAATTCAATCAAATTTCATGGTTTAACATCATCATTTCATAATTCCCACAATTCAATCAAATTTCATGGGTTTAACATCAACATTTTCATCATTCCCACAATTCAATCAAATTTCATGGGTTTAACATCATCATTTTCATCATTCCCACATTTCAATCAAATTTCATGGGTTTAACATCATCATTTCATCATTCCCACAATTCAATCAAATTTCATGGGTTTAACATCATCATTTCTATAATTCCCACAATTCAATCAAATTTCATGGGTTTAACATCAACATTTCATCATTCCCACAATTCAATCAAATTTCATGGGTTTAACATCATCATTTTCATCATTCCCACAATTCAATCAAATTTCATGGGTTTAACATCATCATTTTCATCATTCCCACAATTCAATCAAATTTCATGGGTTTAACATCATCATTTCTATATTCCCACAATTCAATCAAATTTCATCGGTTTAACATCATCATTTTCATCATTCCCACAATTCAATCAAATTTCATGGGTTTAACATCATCATTTCATCATTCCCACAATTCAATCAAATTTCATGGGTTTAACATCAACATTTCATCATTCCCACAATTCAATCAAATTTCATGGTTTAACATCATCATTTCTATAATCCCACAATTCAATCAAATTTCATGGGTTTAACATCAACATTTCATCATTCCCACAATTCAATCAAATTTCATGGGTTTACATCATCATTTTCATCATTCCCACAATTCAATCAAATTTCATGGGTTTAACATCATCATTTTCATCATTCCCACAATTCAATCAAATTTCATGGGTTTAACATCATATTTCTATATTCCCACAATTCAATCAAATTTCATGGGTTTAACATCATCATTTTCATCATTCCCACAATTCAATCAAATTTCATGGGTTTAACATCAACATTTTCATCATTCCCACAATTCAATCAAATTTCATGGGTTTAACATCATCATTTCTATATTCCCCACAATTCAATCAAATTTCATGGGTTTAACATCAACATTTTCATCATTCCCATTCCATCAATCAAATTTCATGGGTTTAGCATCATCATTTTTATAATTCCCAAATTCAATCAAATTTCATGGGTTTAACATCATCATTTTCATCATTCCCACAATTCAATCAAATTTCATGGGTTTACATCATCATCATTTCTATAATTCCCACATTCAATCAAATTTCATGGGTTTAACATCAACATTTTCATCATTCCCACAATTCAATCAAATTTCATGGGTTTAACATCAACATTTTCATCATTCCCACAATTCAATCAAATTTCATGGGTTTAACATCATCATTTTTATAATTCCCACAATTCAATCAAATTTCATGGGTTTAACATCATCATTTTCATCATTCCCACAATTCAATCAAATTTCATGGGTTTAACATCATCATTTCTATAATTCCCCAATTCAATCAAATTTCATGGGTTTAACATCAACATTTTCATCATTCCCACAATTCAATCAAATTTCATGGGTTTACCATCATCATTTTCATCATTCCCACAATTCAATCAAATTTCATGGGTTTAACATCATCATTTCTATATTCCCACAATTCAATCAAATTTCATGGGTTTAACATCAACATTTCATCATTCCCACAATTCAATCAAATTTCATGGGTTTTTCATGGTTTAACATCATCATTTCTATATTCCCACAATTCAATCAAATTTCATGGGTTTACATCATCATTTTCATCATTCCCACAATTCAATCAAATTTCATGGGTTTAACATCATCATTTTTATAATTCCCACAATTCAATCAAATTTCATGGGTTTAACATCAACATTTTCATCATTCCCACAATTCAATCAAATTTCATGGTTTTACATCAACATTTTCATCATTCCCACAATTCAATCAAATTTCATTCATGGGTTTAACATCATCATTTCTCAATTCCCACAATTCAATCAAATTTCATGGGTTTAACATCAACATTTTCATCATTCCCACAATTCAATCAAATTTCATGGGTTTAACATCATCATTTCTATAATTCCCACAATTCAATCAAATTTCATGGGTTTAACATCAACATTTTCATCATTCCCACAATTCAATCAAATTTCATGGGTTTAACATCATCATTTTCATCATTCCCACAATTCAATCAAATTTCATGGGTTTAACATCATCATTTCTATAATTCCCACAATTCAATCAAATTTCATGGGTTTAACATCATCATTTTCATCATTCCCACAATTCAATCAAATTTCATGGGTTTAACCATCATTTCTATAATTCCCACAATTCAATCAAATTTCATGGGTTTAACATCAACATTTCATCATTCCCACAATTCAATCAAATTTCATGGGTTTAACATCAACATTTCATCATTCCCACAATTCAATCAAATTTCATGGGTTTAACATCATCATTCTATAATTCCCACAATTCAATCAAATTTCATGGGTTTAACATCATCATTTCTATAATTCCCACAATTCAATCAAATTTCAATGGGTTTAACATCAACATTTTCATCATTCCCACAATTCAATCAAATTTCATGGGTTTAACATCATCATTTCTATATTCCCACAATTCAATCAAATTTCATGGGTTTAACATCAACATTTTCATCATTCCCACAATTCAATCAAATTTCATGGGTTTAACGGTTTAACATCATCATTTTCATCATTCCCACAATTCAATCAAATTTCATGGGTTTAACATCATCATTTCTATAATTCCCACAATTCAATCAAATTTCATGGGTTTAACATCAACATTTTCATCATTCCCACAATTCAATCAAATTTCATGGGTTTAACATCAACATTTTCATCATTCCCACAATTCAATCAAATTTCATGGTTTAACATCATCATTTTATAATTCCCACAATTCAATCAAATTTCATGGGTTTAACATCAACATTTTCATCATTCCCACAATTCAATCAAATTTCATGGGTTTAACATCATCATTTCTATAATTCCCACAATTCAATCAAATTTCATGGTTTTAACATCATCATTTTCATCATTCCCACAATTCAATCAAATTTCATGGGTTTAACATCATCATTTTCATCATTCCCACAATTCAATCAAATTTCATGGGTTTAACATCATCATTTTCATCATTCCCACAATTCAATCAAATTTCATGGGTTTAACATCATATTTCTATATTCCCACAATTCAATCAAATTTCATGGGTTTAACATCAACATTTTCATCATTCCCACAATTCAATCAAATTTCATGGGTTTAACATCAACATTTCATCATTCCCACAATTCAATCAAATTTCATGGGTTTAACATCATCATTTCTATAATTCCCACAATTCAATCAAATTTCATGGGTTTAACATCAACATTTTCATCATTCCCACAATTCAATCAAATTTCATGGGTTTAACATCATCATTTTTATAATATTCCCACAATTCAATCAAATTTCATGGGTTTAACATCAACATTTTCATCATTCCCACAATTCAATCAAATTTCATGGGTTTAACATCATCATTTCTATCATTCCCACAATTCAATCAAATTTCATGGGTTTAACATCAACATTTTCATCATTCCCACAATTCAATCAAATTTCATGGGTTTAACATCATCATCATTCTATCATTCCCACAATTCAATCAAATTTCATGGGTTTAACATCAACATTTCTATCATACATCATCATTTTCATCATTCCCACAATTCAATCAAATTTCATGGGTTTTGGGTTTAACATCATCATTTTCATCATTCCCACAATTCAATCAAATTTCATGGGTTTAACATCATCATTTCTATAATTCCCACAATTCAATCAAATTTCATGGGTTTGTTTAACATCAACATTTTCATCATTCCCACAATTCAATCAAATTTCATGGGTTTAACATCATCATTTCTATAATTCCCACAATTCAATCAAATTTCATGGGTTTAACATCATCATTTCTATAATTCCCACAATTCAATCAAATTTCATGGGTTTAACATCAACATTTTCATCATTCCCACAATTCAATCAAATTTCATGGGTTTAACATCAACATTTTCATCATTCCCACAATTCAATCAAATTTCATGGGTTTAACATCATCATTTCTATAATTCCCACAATTCAATCAAATTTCATGGGTTTAACATCAACATTTTCATCATTCCACAATTCAATCAAATTTCATGGGTTTAACATCATCATTTTCATCATTCCCACAATTCAATCAAATTTCATGGGTTTAACATCATCATTTTCATCATTCCCACAATTCAATCAAATTTCATGGGTTTAACATCATCATTTCTATAATTCCCACAATTCAATCAAATTTCATGGGTTTAACATCAACATTTTCATCATTCCCACAATTCAATCAAATTTCATGGGTTTAACATCAACATTTTCATCATTCCCACAATTCAATCAAATTTCATGGGTTTAACATCATCATTTCTATATTCCCACAATTCAATCAAATTTCATGGGTTTAACATCATCATTTTCATCATTCCCACAATTCAATCAAATTTCATGGGTTTAACATCATCATTTCATCATTCCCACAATTCAATCAAATTTCATGGGTTTAACATCAACATTTTCATCATTCCCACAATTCAATCAAATTTCATGGGTTTAACATCATCATTTCTATAATTCCCACAATTCAATCAAATTTCATGGGTTTAACATCAACATTTTCATCATTCCCACAATTCAATCAAATTTCATGGGTTTAACATCATCATTTTCATCATTCCCACAATTCAATCAAATTTCATGGGTTTAACATCAACATTTTCATCATTCCCACAATTCAATCAAATTTCATGGGTTTAACATCATCATTTCTATAATTCCCACAATTCAATCAAATTTCATGGGTTTAACATCAACATTTTCATCATTCCCACAATTCAATCAAATTTCATGGGTTTAACATCATCATTTTCATCATTCCCACAATTCAATCAAATTTCATGGGTTTAACATCATCATTTTCATCATTCCCACAATTCAATCAAATTTCATGGGTTTAACATCATCATTTCTATAATTCCCACAATTCAATCAAATTTCATGGGTTTAACATCAACATTTTCATCATTCCCACAATTCAATCAAATTTCATGGGTTTAACATCATCATTTTCATCATTCCCACAATTCAATCAAATTTCATGGGTTTAACATCATCATTTCTATCATTCCCACAATTCAATCAAATTTCATGGGTTTAACATCATCATTTCTATAATTCCCACAATTCAATCAAATTTCATGGGTTTAACATCAACATTTTCATCATTCCCACAATTCAATCAAATTTCATGGGTTTAACATCAACATTTTCATCATTCCCACAATTCAATCAAATTTCATGGGTTTAACATCAACATTTTCATCATTCCCACAATTCAATCAAATTTCATGGGTTTAACATCATCATTTCTATAATTCCCAATTCAATCAAATTTCATGGGTTTAACATCATCATTTTCATCATTCCCACAATTCAATCAAATTTCATGGGTTTAACATCATCATTTTCATCATTCCCACAATTCAATCAAATTTCATGGGTTTAACATCAACATTTTCATCATTCCCACAATTCAATCAAATTTCATGGGTTTAATTAACATCAACATTTTCATCATTCCCACAATTCAATCAAATTTCATGGGTTTAACATCATCATTTTCATCATTCCCACAATTCAATCAAATTTCATGGGTTTAACATCAACATTTTCATCATTCCCACAATTCAATCAAATTTCATGGGTTTAACATCATCATTTCTATAATTCCCACAATTCAATCAAATTTCATGGGTTTAACATCAACATTTTCATCATTCCCACAATTCAATCAAATTTCATGGGTTTAACATCATCATTTTCATCATTCCCACAATTCAATCAAATTTCATGGGTTTAACATCATCATTTTCATCATTCCCACAATTCAATCAAATTTCATGGGTTTAACATCATCATTTCTATAATTCCCACAATTCAATCAAATTTCATGGGTTTAACATCAACATTTTCATCATTCCCACAATTCAATCAAATTTCATGGGTTTAACATCATCATTTTCATCATTCCCACAATTCAATCAAATTTCATGGGTTTAACATCAACATTTTATCATTCCCACAATTCAATCAAATTTCATGGGTTTAACATCATCATTTTCATCATTCCCACAATTCAATCAAATTTCATGGGTTTAACATCATCATTTTCATCATTCCCACAATTCAATCAAATTTCATGGGTTTAACATCATCATTTCTATAATTCCCACAATTCAATCAAATTTCATGGGTTTAACATCAACATTTTCATCATTCCCACAATTCAATCAAATTTCATGGGTTTAACATCATTTTCATCATTCCCACAATTCAATCAAATTTCATGGGTTTAACATCATCATTTTCATCATTCCCACAATTCAATCAAATTTCATGGGTTTAACATCATCATTTCTATAATTCCCACAATTCAATCAAATTTCATGGGTTTAACATCATCATTTTCATCATTCCCAAATTCAATCAAATTTCATGGGTTTAACATCATCATTTTCATCATTCCCACAATTCAATCAAATTTCATGGGTTTAACATCAACATTTTCATCATTCCCACAATTCAATCAAATTTCATGGGTTTAACATCATCATTTCTATAATTCCCACAATTCAATCAAATTTCATGGGTTTAACATCAACATTTTCATCATTCCCACAATTCAATCAAATTTCATGGGTTTAACATCATCATTTTCATCATTCCCACAATTCAATCAAATTTCATGGGTTTAACATCATCATTTTCATCATTCCCACAATTCAATCAAATTTCATGGGTTTAACATCAATATTCTATCATTCCCACAATTCAATCAAATTTCATGGGTTTAACATCAACATTTTCATCATTCCCACAATTCAATCAAATTTCATGGGTTTAACATCAACATTTTCATCATTCCCACAATTCAATCAAATTTCATGGGTTTAACATCATCATTTCTATAATTCCCACAATTCAATCAAATTTCATGGGTTTAACATCAACATTTTCATCATTCCCACAATTCAATCAAATTTCATGGGTTTAACATCATCATTTTTATAATTCCCACAATTCAATCAAATTTCATGGGTTTAACATCATCATTTTCATCATTCCCACAATTCAATCAAATTTCATGGGTTTAACATCATCATTTCTATAATTCCCACAATTCAATCAAATTTCATGGGTTTAACATCAACATTTTCATCATTCCCACAATTCAATCAAATTTCATGGGTTTAACATCAACATTTTCATCATTCCCACAATTCAATCAAATTTCATGGGTTTAACATCATCATTTTTATAATTCCCACAATTCAATCAAATTTCATGGGTTTAACATCAACATTTTCATCATTCCCACAATTCAATCAAATTTCATGGGTTTAACATCATCATTTCATAATTCCCACAATTCAATCAAATTTCATGGGTTTAACATCAACATTTTCATCATTCCCACAATTCAATCAAATTTCATGGGTTTAACATCATCATTTTCATCATTCCCACAATTCAATCAAATTTCATGGGTTTAACATCATCATTTCTATAATTCCCACAATTCAATCAAATTTCATGGGTTTAACATCAACATTTTCATCATTCCCACAATTCAATCAAATTTCATGGGTTTAACATCATCATTTCTATAATTCCCACAATTCAATCAAATTTCATGGGTTTAACATCAACATTTTCATCATTCCCACAATTCAATCAAATTTCATGGGTTTAACATCATCATTTTTATAATTCCCACAATTCAATCAAATTTCATGGGTTTAACATCATCATTTTCATCATTCCCACAATTCAATCAAATTTCATGGGTTTAACATCATCATTTTCATCATTCCCACAATTCAATCAAATTTCATGGGTTTAACATCATCATTTCTATCATTCCCACAATTCAATCAAATTTCATGGGTTTAACATCAACATTTTCATCATTCCCACAATTCAATCAAATTTCATGGGTTTAACATCAACATTTTCATCATTCCCACAATTCAATCAAATTTCATGGGTTTAACATCATCATTTCTATAATTCCCACAATTCAATCAAATTTCATGGGTTTAACATCAACATTTTCATCATTCCCACAATTCAATCAAATTTCATGGGTTTAACATCATCATTTCTATCATTCCCACAATTCAATCAAATTTCATGGGTTAACATCAATCATTTTTCATTTTCCCACAATTCAATCAAATTTCATGGGTTTAACATCAACATTTTCATCATTCCCACAATTCAATCAAATTTCATGGGTTTAACATCATCATTTTCATCATTCCCACAATTCAATCAAATTTCATGGGTTTAACATCATCATTTCTATAATTCCCACAATTCAATCAAATTTCATGGGTTTAACATCAACATTTTCATCATTCCCACAATTCAATCAAATTTCATGGGTTTAACATCATCATTTCTATAATTCCCACAATTCAATCAAATTTCATGGGTTTAACATCAACATTTTCATCATTCCCACAATTCAATCAAATTTCATGGGTTTAACATCATCATTTCTATAATTCCCACAATTCAATCAAATTTCATGGGTTTAACATCAACATTTTCATCATTCCCACAATTCAATCAAATTTCATGGGTTTAACATCATCATTTCTATAATTCCCACAATTCAATCAAATTTCATGGGTTTAACATCAACATTTTCATCATTCCCACAATTCAATCAAATTTCATGGGTTTAACATCATCATTTCTATATTTCCACAATTCAATCAAATTTCATGGGTTTAACATCAACATTTTCATCATTCCCACAATTCAATCAAATTTCATGGGTTTAACATCATCATTTCTATAATTCCCACAATTCAATCAAATTTCATGGGTTTAACATCAACATTTTCATCATTCCCCCACAATTCAATCAAATTTCATGGGTTTAACATCATCATTTCTATAATTCCCACAATTCAATCAAATTTCATGGGTTTAACATCAACATTTTCATCATTCCCACAATTCAATCAAATTTCATGGGTTTAACATCATCATTTCTATAATTCCCACAATTCAATCAAATTTCATGGGTTTAACATCAACATTTT
Source organism: Lathyrus oleraceus (assembly GCF_024323335.1). Taxonomy (NCBI): domain Eukaryota; kingdom Viridiplantae; phylum Streptophyta; class Magnoliopsida; order Fabales; family Fabaceae; genus Lathyrus; species Lathyrus oleraceus. The sequence goes on along the minus strand of NW_026113356.1, from coordinate 13,769 downwards.
CATCATTCCCACAATTCAATCAAATTTCATGGGTTTAACATCATCATTTCTATAATTCCCACAATTCAATCAAATTTCATGGGTTTAACATCAACATTTTCATCATTCCCACAATTCAATCAAATTTCATGGGTTTAACATCATCATTTCTATAATTCCCACAATTCAATCAAATTTCATGGGTTTAACATCAACATTTTCATCATTCCCACAATTCAATCAAATTTCATGGGTTTAACATCATCATTTCTATAATTCCCACAATTCAATCAAATTTCATGGGTTTAACATCAACATTTTCATCATTCCCACAATTCAATCAAATTTCATGGGTTTAACATCAACATTTTCATCATTCCCACAATTCAATCAAATTTCATGGGTTTAACATCATCATTTCTATAATTCCCACAATTCAATCAAATTTCATGGGTTTAACATCAACATTTCATCATTCCCACAATTCAATCAAATTTCATGGGTTTAACATCATCATTTCTATAATTCCCACAATTCAATCAAATTTCATGGGTTTAACATCAACATTTTCATCATTCCCACAATTCAATCAAATTTCATGGGTTTAACATCATCATTTCTATAATTCCCACAATTCAATCAAATTTCATGGGTTTAACATCAACATTTTCATCATTCCCACAATTCAATCAAATTTCATGGGTTTAACATCATCATTTCTATAATTCCCACAATTCAATCAAATTTCATGGGTTTAACATCAACATTTTCATCATTCCCACAATTCAATCAAATTTCATGGGTTTAACATCATCATTTCTATAATTCCCACAATTCAATCAAATTTCATGGGTTTAACATCAACATTTTCATCATTCCCACAATTCAATCAAATTTCATGGGTTTAACATCATCATTTCTATAATTCCCACAATTCAATCAAATTTCATGGGTTTAACATCAACATTTTCATCATTCCCACAATTCAATCAAATTTCATGGGTTTAACATCATCATTTTCACCTATAATTCCCACAATTCAATCAAATTTCATGGGTTTAACATCAACATTTTCATCATTCCCACAATTCAATCAAATTTCATGGGTTTAACATCATCATTTTCATCATTCCCACAATTCAATCAAATTTCATGGGTTTAACATCATCATTTCTATAATTCCCACAATTCAATCAAATTTCATGGGTTTAACATCAACATTTTCATCATTCCCACAATTCAATCAAATTTCATGGGTTTAACATCAACATTTCTATAATTCCCACAATTCAATCAAATTTCATGGGTTTAACATCAACATTTTCATCATTCCCACAATTCAATCAAATTTCATGGGTTTAACATCATCATTTCTATAATTCCCACAATTCAATCAAATTTCATGGGTTTAACATCAACATTTTCATCATTCCCACAATTCAATCAAATTTCATGGGTTTAACATCATCATTTCTATAATTCCCACAATTCAATCAAATTTCATGGGTTTAACATCAACATTTTCATCATTCCCACAATTCAATCAAATTTCATGGGTTTAACATCATCATTTCTATAATTCCCACAATTCAATCAAATTTCATGGGTTTAACATCAACATTTTCATCATTCCCACAATTCAATCAAATTTCATGGGTTTAACATCAACATTTTCATCATTCCCACAATTCAATCAAATTTCATGGGTTTAACATCATCATTTCTATAATTCCCACAATTCAATCAAATTTCATGGGTTTAACATCAACATTTTCATCATTCCCACAATTCAATCAAATTTCATGGGTTTAACATCATCATTTCTATAATTCCCACAATTCAATCAAATTTCATGGGTTTAACATCAACATTTTCATCATTCCCACAATTCAATCAAATTTCATGGGTTTAACATCATCATTTCTATAATTCCCACAATTCAATCAAATTTCATGGGTTTAACATCAACATTTTCATCATTCCCACAATTCAATCAAATTTCATGGGTTTAACATCATCATTTCTATAATTCCCACAATTCAATCAAATTTCATGGGTTTAACATCAACATTTTCATCATTCCCACAATTCAATCAAATTTCATGGGTTTAACATCATCATTTCTATAATTCCCACAATTCAATCAAATTTCATGGGTTTAACATCAACATTTTCATCATTCCCACAATTCAATCAAATTTCATGGGTTTAACATCATCATTTTCATCATTCCCACAATTCAATCAAATTTCATGGGTTTAACATCATCATTTCTATAATTCCCACAATTCAATCAAATTTCATGGGTTTAACATCAACATTTTCATCATTCCCACAATTCAATCAAATTTCATGGGTTTAACATCATCATTTCTATAATTCCCACAATTCAATCAAATTTCATGGGTTTAACATCAACATTTTCATCATTCCCACAATTCAATCAAATTTCATGGGTTTAACATCATCATTTCTATAATTCCCACAATTCAATCAAATTTCATGGGTTTAACATCAACATTTTCATCATTCCCACAATTCAATCAAATTTCATGGGTTTAACATCATCATTTTTATAATTCCCACAATTCAATCAAATTTCATGGGTTTAACATCAACATTTTCATCATTCCCACAATTCAATCAAATTTCATGGGTTTAACATCATCATTTCTATAATTCCCACAATTCAATCAAATTTCATGGGTTTAACATCAACATTTCATCATTCCCACAATTCAATCAAATTTCATGGGTTTAACATCAACATTTTTTCATTCCCACAATTCAATCAAATTTCATGGGTTTAACATCATCATTTCTATAATTCCCACAATTCAATCAAATTTCATGGGTTTAACATCAACATTTTCATCATTCCCACAATTCAATCAAATTTCATGGGTTTAACATCATCATTTTCATCATTCCCACAATTCAATCAAATTTCATGGGTTTAACATCATCATTTTCATCATTCCCACAATTCAATCAAATTTCATGGGTTTAACATCATCATTTCTATAATTCCCACAATTCAATCAAATTTCATGGGTTTAACATCAACATTTTCATCATTCCCACAATTCAATCAAATTTCATGGGTTTAACATCATCATTTTATAATTCCCAAATTCAATCAAATTTCATGGGTTTAACATCATCATTTTCATCATTCCCACAATTCAATCAAATTTCATGGGTTTAACATCATCATTTCTATAATTCCCACAATTCAATCAAATTTCATGGGTTTAACATCAACATTTTCATCATTCCCACAATTCAATCAAATTTCATGGGTTTAACATCAACATTTCTATCATTCCCACAATTCAATCAAATTTCATGGGTTTAACATCAACATTTTCATCATTCCCACAATTCAATCAAATTTCATGGGTTTAACATCATCATTTCTATAATTCCCACAATTCAATCAAATTTCATGGGTTTAACATCAACATTTTCATCATTCCCACAATTCAATCAAATTTCATGGGTTTAACATCATCATTTCTATAATTCCCACAATTCAATCAAATTTCATGGGTTTAACATCAACATTTTCATCATTCCCACAATTCAATCAAATTTCATGGGTTTAACATCATCATTTTCATCATTCCCACAATTCAATCAAATTTCATGGGTTTAACATCATCATTTCTATAATTCCCACAATTCAATCAAATTTCATGGGTTTAACATCAACATTTTCATCATTCCCACAATTCAATCAAATTTCATGGGTTTAACATCATCATTTCTATAATTCCCACAATTCAATCAAATTTCATGGGTTTAACATCAACATTTTCATCATTCCCACAATTCAATCAAATTTCATGGGTTTAACATCATCATTTCTATAATTCCCACAATTCAATCAAATTTCATGGGTTTAACATCAACATTTTCATCATTCCCACAATTCAATCAAATTTCATGGGTTTAACATCAACATTTCATCATTCCCACAATTCAATCAAATTTCATGGGTTTAACATCATCATTTCTATAATTCCCACAATTCAATCAAATTTCATGGGTTTAACATCAACATTTTCATCATTCCCACAATTCAATCAAATTTCATGGGTTTAACATCATCATTTCTATAATTCCCACAATTCAATCAAATTTCATGGGTTTAACATCAACATTTTCATCATTCCCACAATTCAATCAAATTTCATGGGTTAACATCATCATTTCTATAATTCCCACAATTCAATCAAATTTCATGGGTTTAACATCAACATTTTCATCATTCCCACAATTCAATCAAATTTCATGGGTTTAACATCATCATTTCTATAATTCCCACAATTCAATCAAATTTCATGGGTTTAACATCAACATTTTCATCATTCCCACAATTCAATCAAATTTCATGGGTTTAACATCATCATTTCTATAATTCCCACAATTCAATCAAATTTCATGGGTTTAACATCAACATTTTCATCATTCCCACAATTCAATCAAATTTCATGGGTTTAACATCATCATTTTCATCATTCCCACAATTCAATCAAATTTCATGGGTTTAACATCATCATTTCTATAATTCCCACAATTCAATCAAATTTCATGGGTTTAACATCACATTTTCATCATTCCCACAATTCAATCAAATTTCATGGGTTTAACATCATCATTTCTATAATTCCCACAATTCAATCAAATTTCATGGGTTTAACATCAACATTTTCATCATTCCCACAATTCAATCAAATTTCATGGGTTTAACATCATCATTTTCATCATTCCCACAATTCAATCAAATTTCATGGGTTTAACATCATCATTTCTATAATTCCCACAATTCAATCAAATTTCATGGGTTTAACATCAACATTTTCATCATTCCCACAATTCAATCAAATTTCATGGGTTTAACATCAACATTTCTATAATTCCCACAATTCAATCAAATTTCATGGGTTTAACATCAACATTTTCATCATTCCCACAATTCAATCAAATTTCATGGGTTTAACATCATCATTTCTATAATTCCCACAATTCAATCAAATTTCATGGGTTTAACATCAACATTTTCATCATTCCCACAATTCAATCAAATTTCATGGGTTTAACATCATCATTTCTATAATTCCCACAATTCAATCAAATTTCATGGGTTTAACATCAACATTTTCATCATTCCCACAATTCAATCAAATTTCATGGGTTTAACATCATCATTTCTATAATTCCCACAATTCAATCAAATTTCATGGGTTTAACATCAACATTTTCATCATTCCCACAATTCAATCAAATTTCATGGGTTTAACATCAACATTTTCATCATTCCCACAATTCAATCAAATTTCATGGGTTTAACATCATCATTTCTATAATTCCCACAATTCAATCAAATTTCATGGGTTTAACATCAACATTTTCATCATTCCCACAATTCAATCAAATTTCATGGGTTTAACATCATCATTTCTATAATTCCCACAATTCAATCAAATTTCATGGGTTTAACATCAACATTTTCATCATTCCCACAATTCAATCAAATTTCATGGGTTTAACATCATCATTTCTATAATTCCCACAATTCAATCAAATTTCATGGGTTTAACATCAACATTTTCATCATTCCCACAATTCAATCAAATTTCATGGGTTTAACATCATCATTTCTATAATTCCCACAATTCAATCAAATTTCATGGGTTTAACATCAACATTTTCATCATTCCCACAATTCAATCAAATTTCATGGGTTTAACATCATCATTTCTATAATTCCCACAATTCAATCAAATTTCATGGGTTTAACATCAACATTTTCATCATTCCCACAATTCAATCAAATTTCATGGGTTTAACATCATCATTTTCATCATTCCCACAATTCAATCAAATTTCATGGGTTTAACATCATCATTTCTATAATTCCCACAATTCAATCAAATTTCATGGGTTTAACATCAACATTTTCATCATTCCCACAATTCAATCAAATTTCATGGGTTTAACATCATCATTTCTATAATTCCCACAATTCAATCAAATTTCATGGGTTTAACATCAACATTTTCATCATTCCCACAATTCAATCAAATTTCATGGGTTTAACATCATCATTTCTATAATTCCCACAATTCAATCAAATTTCATGGGTTTAACATCAACATTTTCATCATTCCCACAATTCAATCAAATTTCATGGGTTTAACATCATCATTTTATAATTCCCACAATTCAATCAAATTTCATGGGTTTAACATCATCATTTTCATCATTCCCACAATTCAATCAAATTTCATGGGTTTAACATCATCATTTCTATATTCCCACAATTCAATCAAATTTCATGGGTTTAACATCAACATTTTCATCATTCCCACAATTCAATCAAATTTCATGGGTTTAACATCAACATTTTCATCATTCCCACAATTCAATCAAATTTCATGGGTTTAACATCATCATTTCTATAATTCCCACAATTCAATCAAATTTCATGGGTTTAACATCATCATTTTCATCATTCCCATAATTCAATCAAATTTCATGGGTTTAACATCAACATTTTCATCATTCCCACAATTCAATCAAATTTCATGGGTTTAACATCATCATTTTTATAATTCCCACAATTCAATCAAATTTCATGGGTTTAACATCAACATTTTCATCATTCCCACAATTCAATCAAATTTCATGGGTTTAACATCATCATTTCTATAATTCCCACAATTCAATCAAATTTCATGGGTTTAACATCAACATTTTCATCATTCCCACAATTCAATCAAATTTCATGGGTTTAACATCAACATTTCTATAATTCCCACAATTCAATCAAATTTCATGGGTTTAACATCAACATTTTCATCATTCCCACAATTCAATCAAATTTCATGGGTTTAACATCATCATTTCTATAATTCCCACAATTCAATCAAATTTCATGGGTTTAACATCAACATTTTCATAATTCCCACAATTCAATCAAATTTCATGGGTTTAACATCATCATTTCTATAATTCCCACAATTCAATCAAATTTCATGGGTTTAACATCAACATTTTCATCATTCCCACAATTCAATCAAATTTCATGGGTTTAACATCATCATTTCTATAATTCCCACAATTCAATCAAATTTCATGGGTTTAACATCAACATTTTCATCATTCCCACAATTCAATCAAATTTCATGGGTTTAACATCATCATTTCTATAATTCCCACAATTCAATCAAATTTCATGGGTTTAACATCAACATTTTCATCATTCCCACAATTCAATCAAATTTCATGGGTTTAACATCATCATTTCTATAATTCCCACAATTCAATCAAATTTCATGGGTTTAACATCAACATTTTCATCATTCCCACAATTCAATCAAATTTCATGGGTTTAACATCATCATTTCTATAATTCCCACAATTCAATCAAATTTCATGGGTTTAACATCAACATTTTCATCATTCCCACAATTCAATCAAATTTCATGGGTTTAACATCATCATTTCTATAATTCCCACAATTCAATCAAATTTCATGGGTTTAACATCAACATTTTCATCATTCCCACAATTCAATCAAATTTCATGGGTTTAACATCATCATTTCTATAATTCCCACAATTCAATCAAATTTCATGGGTTTAACATCAACATTTTCATCATTCCCACAATTCAATCAAATTTCATGGGTTTAACATCATCATTTTCATCATTCCCACAATTCAATCAAATTTCATGGGTTTAACATCATCATTTCTATAATTCCCACAATTCAATCAAATTTCATGGGTTTAACATCAACATTTTCATCATTCCCACAATTCAATCAAATTTCATGGGTTTAACATCATCATTTCTATAATTCCCACAATTGAATCAAATTTCATGGGTTTAACATCATCATTTCTATCATTCCCACAATTCAATCAAATTTCATGGGTTTAACATCAACATTTTCATCATTCCCACAATTCAATCAAATTTCATGGGTTTAACATCATCATTTCTATCATTCCCACAATTCAATCAAATTTCATGGGTTTAACATCAACATTTTCATCATTCCCACAATTCAATCAAATTTCATGGGTTTAACATCATCATTTTCATCATTCCCACAATTCAATCAAATTTCATGGGTTTAACATCATCATTTCTATAATTCCCACAATTCAATCAAATTTCATGGGTTTAACATCAACATTTTCATCATTCCCACAATTCAATCAAATTTCATGGGTTTAACATCATCATTTCTATAATTCCCACAATTCAATCAAATTTCATGGGTTTAACATCAACATTTTCATCATTCCCACAATTCAATCAAATTTCATGGGTTTAACATCATCATTTCTATAATTCCCACAATTCAATCAAATTTCATGGGTTTAACATCAACATTTTCATCATTCCCACAATTCAATCAAATTTCATGGGTTTAACATCATCATTTCTATAATTCCACAATTCAATCAAATTTCATGGGTTTAACATCACATTTTCATCATTCCCACAATTCAATCAAATTTCATGGGTTTAACATCATCATTTATAATTCCCACAATTCAATCAAATTTCATGGGTTTAACATCAACATTTTCATCATTCCCACAATTCAATCAAATTTCATGGGTTTAACATCATCATTTTCATCATTCCCACAATTCAATCAAATTTCATGGGTTTAACATCATCATTTCTATAATTCCCACAATTCAATCAAATTTCATGGGTTTAACATCAACATTTTCATCATTCCCACAATTCAATCAAATTTCATGGGTTTAACATCATCATTTTATAATTCCCAAATTCAATCAAATTTCATGGGTTTAACATCATCATTTTCATCATTCCCACAATTCAATCAAATTTCATGGGTTAACATCATCATTTCTATAATTCCCACAATTCAATCAAATTTCATGGGTTTAACATCAACATTTTCATCATTCCCACAATTCAATCAAATTTCATGGGTTTAACATCAACATTTTCATCATTCCCACAATTCAATCAAATTTCATGGGTTTAACATCATCATTTCTATAATTCCCACAATTCAATCAAATTTCATGGGTTTAACATCAACATTTTCATCATTCCACAATTCAATCAAATTTCATGGGTTTAACATCATCATTTCTATAATTCCCACAATTCAATCAAATTTCATGGGTTTAACATCAACATTTTCATCATTCCCACAATTCAATCAAATTTCATGGGTTTAACATCATCATTTCTATAATTCCCACAATTCAATCAAATTTCATGGGTTTAACATCACATTTTCATCATTCCCACAATTCAATCAAATTTCATGGGTTTAACATCATCATTTCTATAATTCCCACAATTCAATCAAATTTCATGGGTTTAACATCAACATTTTCATCATTCCCACAATTCAATCAAATTTCATGGGTTTAACATCATCATTTCTATAATTCCCACAATTCAATCAAATTTCATGGGTTTAACATCAACATTTTCATCATTCCCACAATTCAATCAAATTTCATGGGTTTAACATCATCATTTTCATCATTCCCACAATTCAATCAAATTTCATGGGTTTAACATCATCATTTCTATAATTCCCACAATTCAATCAAATTTCATGGGTTTAACATCAACATTTTCATCATTCCCACAATTCAATCAAATTTCATGGGTTTAACATCATCATTTCTATAATTCCCACAATTCAATCAAATTCATGGGTTTAACATCAACATTTTCATCATTCCCACAATTCAATCAAATTTCATGGGTTTAACATCATCATTTCTATAATTCCCACAATTCAATCAAATTTCATGGGTTTAACATCAACATTTTCATCATTCCCACAATTCAATCAAATTTCATGGGTTTAACATCAACATTTTCATCATTCCCACAATTCAATCAAATTTCATGGGTTTAACATCAACATTTTCATCATTCCCACAATTCAATCAAATTTCATGGGTTTAACATCATATTTCTATATTCCCACAATTCAATCAAATTTCATGGGTTTAACATCATCATTTCTATCATTCCCACAATTCAATCAAATTTCATGGGTTTAACATCAACATTTTCATCATTCCCACAATTCAATCAAATTTCATGGGTTTAACATCATCATTTCTATAATTCCCACAATTCAATCAAATTTCATGGGTTTAACATCAACATTTTCATCATTCCCACAATTCAATCAAATTTCATGGGTTTAACATCATCATTTTCATCATTCCCACAATTCAATCAAATTTCATGGGTTTAACATCATCATTTCTATAATTCCCACAATTCAATCAAATTTCATGGGTTTAACATCAACATTTTCATCATTCCCACAATTCAATCAAATTTCATGGGTTTAACATCATTTTCTATAATTCCCACAATTCAATCAAATTTCATGGGTTTAACATCAACATTTTCATCATTCCCACAATTCAATCAAATTTCATGGGTTTAACATCATCATTTCTATAATTCCCACAATTCAATCAAATTTCATGGGTTTAACATCAACATTTCATCATTCCCACAATTCAATCAAATTTCATGGGTTTAACATCATCATTTCTATAATTCCCACAATTCAATCAAATTTCATGGGTTTAACATCAACATTTCATCATTTCCACAATTCAATCAAATTTCGGGTTTAACATCATCATTTTTATAATTCCCACAATTCAATCAAATTTCATGGGTTTAACATCATCATTTTCATCATTCCCACAATTCAATCAAATTTCATGGGTTTAACATCATCATTTCTATAATTCCCACAATTCAATCAAATTTCATGGGTTTAACATCAACATTTTCATCATTCCCACAATTCAATCAAATTTCATGGGTTTAACATCAACATTTTCATCATTCCCACAATTCAATCAAATTTCATGGGTTTAACATCATCATTTCTATAATTCCCACAATTCAATCAAATTTCATGGGTTTAACATCAACATTTTCATCATTCCACAATTCAATCAAATTTCATGGGTTTAACATCATCATTTCTATATTCCCACAATTCAATCAAATTTCATGGGTTTAACATCAACATTTTCATCATTCCCACAATTCAATCAAATTTCATGGGTTTAACATCATCATTCTATAATTCCCACAATTCAATCAAATTTCATGGGTTTAACATCAACATTTTCATCATTCCCACAATTCAATCAAATTTCATGGGTTTAACATCATCATTTCTATAATTCCCACAATTCAATCAAATTCATGGGTTTAACATCAACATTTTCATCATTCCCACAATTCAATCAAATTTCATGGGTTTAACATCATCATTTCTATAATTCCCACAATTCAATCAAATTTCATGGGGTTAACATCATCATTTTCATCATTCCACAATTCAATCAAATTTCATGGGTTTAACATCATCATTTCTATAATTCCCACAATTCAATCAAATTTCATGGGTTTAACATCAACATTTTCAATTCCCACAATTCAATCAAATTCATGGGTTTAACATCAACATTTTCATCATTCCCACAATTCAATCAAATTCATGGGTTTAACATCATCATTTTCATCATTCCCACAATTCAATCAAATTTCATGGGTTTAACATCACATTCTATCATTCCCACAATTCAATCAAATTTCATGGGTTTAACATCATCATTTCTATAATCCCACAATTCAATCAAATTTCATGGGTTTAACATCAACATTTTCATCATTCCCACAATTCAATCAAATTTCATGGGTTTAACATCATCATTTCTATAATTCCCACAATTCAATCAAATTCATGGGTTTAACATCATCATTTCATAATTCCCAAATTCAATCAAATTTCATGGGTTTAACATCATCATTTTCATCATTCCCACAATTCAATCAAATTTCATGGGTTTAACATCATCATTTCTATAATTCCCACAATTCAATCAAATTTCATGGGTTTAACATCAACATTTTCATCATTCCCAAATTCAATCAAATTTCATGGGTTTAACATCATCATTTATCATTCCCACAATTCAATCAAATTTCATGGGTTTAACATCATCATTCTATATTCCCACAATTCAATCAAATTTCATGGGTTTAACATCAACATTTTCATCATTCCCCAATTCAATCAAATTTCATGGGTTTAACATCATCATTTCTATATTCCCACAATTCAATCAAATTTCATGGGTTTAACATCAACATTTTCATCATTCCCACAATTCAATCAAATTTCATGGGTTAACATCATCATTCTTAATTCCCACAATTCAATCAAATTTCATGGGTTTAACATCAACATTTCATATTCCACAATTCAATCAAATTTCATGGGTTTAACATCATCATTTCTATAATTCCACAATTCAATCAAATTCATGGGTTTAACATCAACATTTCATCATTCCCACAATTCAATCAAATTTCATGGGTTTAACATCACATTTTCATCATTCCCACAATTCAATCAAATTTCATGGGTTTAACATCAACATTTTCATCATTCCCACAATTCAATCAAATTTCATGGGTTTAACATCATATTTTCATCATTCCCACAATTCAATCAAATTTCATGGGTTTAACATCATCATTTCTATATTCCACAATTCAATCAAATTTCATGGGTTTAACATCAACATTTTCATCATTCCCACAATTCAATCAATTTCATGGGTTTAACATCATCATTTTCATTCCCACAATTCAATCAAATTTCATGGGGTTAACATCATCATTTTCATCATTCCACAATTCAATCAAATTTCATGGGTTTAACATCATCATTTCTATAATTCCACAATTCAATCAAAATTCATGGGTTAACATCAACATTTCATCATTCCCACAATTCAATCAAATTTCATGGGTTTAACATCAACATTTTCATCATTCCCACAATTCAATCAAATTTCATGGGTTAACATTCATTTCTATAATTCCCACAATTCAATCAAATTTCATGGGTTTAACATCAACATTTTCATCATTCCCACAATTCAATCAAATTTCATGGGTTTAACATCATCATTCTATAATCCCACAATTCAATCAAATTTCATGGGTTTAACATCAACATTTCATCATTCCCACAATTCAATCAAATTTCATGGGTTTAACATCATCATTTCTATAATTCCCACAATTCAATCAAATTTCATGGGTTTAACATCAACATTTCATCATTCCCACAATTCAATCAAATTTCATGGGTTTAACATCATCATTTTATAATTCCCACAATTCAATCAAATTTCATGGGTTTAACATCAACATTTTCATCATTCCACAATTCAATCAAATTTCATGGGTTAACATCATCATTCTAATTCCCACAATTCAATCAAATTTCATGGGTTAACATCAACATTTCATCATTCCACAATTCAATCAAATTTCATGGGTTTAACATCATCATTTTCATCATTCCCACAATTCAATCAAATTTCATGGGTTTACACATCATTTCATCATTCCCACAATTCAATCAAATTTCATGGGGTTAACATCAACATTTCATCATTCCACAATTCAATCAAATTCATGGGTTTAACATCATCATTTCTATAATTCCACAATCAATCAAATTTCATGGGTTTAACATCAACATTTCATCATTCCCACAATTCAATCAAATTTCATGGGTTTAACATCATATTTCTATAATTCACAATTCAATCAAATTTCATGGGTTTAACATCAACATTTTCATCATTCCCACAATTCAATCAAATTTCATGGGTTTAACATCATCATTTTTATAATTCCCAAAT
>NW_026113355.1:0-27452 GCF_024323335.1 Lathyrus oleraceus | reverse complement strand
CTCCAAATGCATGTCATTGATTCAAAATGACATATTCATTTCCATATTACTTAGCTACCTAATGTATTTGTTTAACATAGTAGCCTTCTCAAGGTGATTAGTTTATTGCACCAAATCATCATTGGTAGATTGAATTACTTATTTTAGACCATTTTGAAAATTAACTATATGTTTTAAACATTAAACAAGAGAATTGTGTATTTTGTGATTATTTTATTGACTTAAATTGTAAGTATTGATATTTGAATTTTATAATTCTAAAATATAATATATTCATATCATAATATGTTTTTTAAAATAATGATCATGAACAAAAAAATAAAGAAAATGACAGTTTATAAAGAAAAAATGGGTTAAAGTTATGAAACAAAAAAAAATGTGAAAATAACGTAGAACTACTTTTATTTGAAACGTGAAACCTATTAGATGGATACATGGGAAAAGAGCTAAGTTTGCTTTTGAACATTCCAGGATGGGTTAAAACACTCCAAATGCATGTCATTTATTCAAAATGACATATTCATTTCCATATTACTTAGCTACCTAATGTATTTGTTTAACATAGTAGCCTTCTCAAGGTGACTAGGTTAATTACACCAAATCATCATTGATAGATTGAATTATTATTTTAGACCATTTTTAAAAATGACCTTATGTTTAAACACTAAAACAAGAGAATATGTGTATTTTTATGATTAATTTTATTACTTATATTGTAATGTATTGATATTTGAGTTTTTATAAATCTAAAATTCTAAAATATAATATATTCATATATAATATGTTGTTTTAAAATAATGATCATGAACTAAACAATAAGAAAATGAAAGTTTATAAAGACAAAGATGGTTAAAGTTATGAAAACAAAAAAAAAGTGAAAATAACGTAGAACTACTTTATTTGAAACGTGAAACCTATTAGATGGATACATGGGAAAAGAGCTAAGTTTGCTTTGAACATTACAGGATGGGTTAAAACACTCCAAATGCATGTCATTTATTCAAAATGACATATTCATTTCCATATACTTAGCTACCTAATGTATTTGTTTAACCTAGTAGCCTTCTCAAGTGACTAGGTTTATTACACCAATCATCATTGTAGATTGAATTACTTATTTTAGACCATTTTTAAAAATGAACTTATGTTTTAAACACTAAACAAGAGAATATGTGTATTTTTTATGATTAATTTTATTGACTTATATTGTAATGTATTGATATTTGAGTTTTTATAAATCTAAAATTCTAAATATAATATATTCATATCATAATAGGTTGTTTTAAATAATGATCATGACTAAAAAATAAAGAAAATGAAAGTTTATAAAGACAAAGATGGTTTAAAGTTATGAAAACAAAAAATGTGAAATAACGTAGAACTACTTTTATTTGAAACGTGAAACCTATTAGATGATACATGGGAAAAGAGCTAAGTTTGCTTTGAACATTACAGGATGGGTTAAAACACTCCAAATGCATGTCATTGATTCAAATGACATATTCATTTCCATATTACTTAGCTACCTAATGTATTTGTTTAACATAGTAGCCTTCTCAAGGTGACTAGGTTTATTACACCAAATCATCATTGGTAGATTGAATTACTTATTTTAGACCATTTTTAAAAATGAACTTATGTTTTAAACACTAAACAAGAGAATATGTGTATTTTATGATTAATTTTATTGACTTAAATTGTAATGTATTGATATTTGAATTTTTATAAATCTAAAATTCTAAAATATAATATATTCATATCATAATATGTTTTTTAAAATAATGATCATGAACAAAAAATATAAGAAAATGAAAGTTTATAAAGACATAGATGGGTTAAAGTTATGAAAACAAAAAAAAATGTGAAAATAACGTAGAACTACTTTTATTATAACGTGAAACCTATTAGACGGATACGTCGGAAAAGAGCTAAGTTTGCTTTGAACATTACAGGATGGGTTAAAACACTCCAATGCATGTCATTGATTCAAATGACATATTCATTTCCATATTACTTAGCTACCTAATGTATTTGTTTAACATAGTAGCCTTTTCAAGGTGATTAGGTTTATTGCACCAAATCATCATTGGTAGATTGAAATACTTATTTTAGACCATTTTGAAAAATTAAATATGTTTTAAACATTAAAACAAGAGAATATGTGTTTTTTGTGATTAATTTTATTGACTTAAATTGTAATGTATTGATATTTGAATTTTTATAATTCTAAAATATAATATATCATATCATAATATGTTGTTTTAAAATAATGATCATGAACAAAAAATAAAGAAAATGACAGTTTATAAAGAAAAAATGGGTTAAAGTTATGAAAACAAAAAAAAAAAAGTGAAAATAACGTAGAACTACTTTTATTTGAAACGTGAAACCTATTAGATGGATACATGGAAAAGAGCTAAGTTTGCTTTGAACATTACAGGATGGGTTAAAACACTCCAAATGCATGTCATTTATTCAAAATGACATATTCATTTCCATATTACTTAGCTACCTAATGTATTTGTTTAACATAGTAGCCTTCTCAAGGTGACTAGGTTAATTACACCAAATCATCATTGATAGATTGAATTACTTATTTTAGACCATTTTAAAAATGCCTTATTTTTAAACACTAAAACAAGAGAATATGTGTATTTTTATGATTATATTTATAACTTATATTGTAATGTATTGATATTTGAGTTTTTTATAAATCTAAAATTCTAAAATATAATATATTTATATATAATATGTTGTTTTAAATAATGATCATGAACAAAAAATAAAGAAATGAAAGTTTATAAAGACAAAGATGGGTTAAGTTATGAAACAAAAAAAAAAAGTGAAAATAACGTAGAACTACTTTTATTTGAAACGTGAATCCTATTAGATGGATACATGGGAAAAGAGCTAAGTTTGCTTTGAACATTACAGGATGGGTTAAAACACTCCAATGCATGTCATTTATTCAAAATGACATATTCATTTCCATATTACTTAGCTACCTAATGTATTTGTTTAACATAGTAGCCTTCTCAAGGTGACTAGGTTTTATTACACCAAATCATCATTGATAGATTGAATTACTTATTTTAGACCATTTTTAAAAATGAACTTATGTTTTAAACACTAAAACAAGAGAATATGTGTATTTTTATGATTATTTTATTGACTTATATTGTAATGTATTGATATTTGAGTTTTTATAAATCTAAAATTCTAAAATAAATATATTCATATCATAATATGTTGTTTAAAATAATGATCATGAACTAAAAAATAAAGAAAATGAAAGTTTATAAAGACAAAGATGGTTAAAGTTATGAAAACAAAAAAAATGTGAAATAACGTAGAACTACTTTTATTTGAAACGTGAAACCTATTAGAGTGATACATGGGAAAAGAGCTAAGTTTGCTTTGAACATTAAGGGGTTGAAACACCCCAAATGCATGTCATTGATTTAAAATGACATATTCATTTCCATATTACTTAGCTACCTAATGTATTTGTTTAACATAGTAGCCTTCTCAAGGTGACTAGGTTTATTACACCAAATCATCATAGGTAGATTGAATTACTTATTTTAGACCATTTTTAAAAATGAACTTACGTTTTTAAACACTAAAACAAGAGAATATGTGTTTTTTATGATTAATTTTATTGACTTAAATTGTAATGTATTGATATTTGAATTTTTATAAATCTAAAATCTTAAATTCTAAAATATATATATTCATATCATAATATGTTGTTTTAAAAATAATGATCATGAACAAAAAATAAAGAAAATGAAAGTTTATAAAGAATAGATGGGTTAAAGTTATGAAAACAAAAAAAAATGTGAAAATACGTAGAACTACTTTTATTATAAACGTGAAACCTATTAGATGGATACGTCGGAAAAGAGCTAAGTTTGCTTTGAACATTACAGGATGGGTTAAAACACTCCAATGCATGTCATTGATTCAAAATGACATATTCATTTCCATATTACTTAGCTACCTAATGTATTTGTTTAACATAGTAGCCTTCTCAAGGTGATTAGGTTTATTGCACCAAATCATCATTGGTAGATTGAAGTACTTATTTTAGACCATTTTGAAAAATTAAATATATGTTTTAAACATTAAAACAAGAGAATATGTGTATTTTTGTGATTAATTTTATTGACTTAAATTGTAAGGTATTGATATTTGAATTTTTATAATTCTAAAATATAATATATTCATATCATAATACGTTGTTTTAAAATAATGATCATGAACAAAAAAAATAAAGAAAATGACAGTTTATAAAGAAAAAGATGGGTTAAAGTTATGAAAACAAAAAAAATGTGAAAATAACGTAGAAGTACTTTTATTTGAAACGTGAAACCTATTAGATGGATACATGGGAAAAGAGCTAAGTTTGCTTTGAACATTACAGGATGGGTTAAAACCTCCCAAATGCATGTCTTTATTCAAAATACATATTCATTTCATATTACTTAGCTACCTAATGTATTTGTTTAACATAGTAGCCTTCTCAAGGTGACTAGGTTTATTACACCAAATCATCATTGGTAGATTGAATTACTTATTTTAGACCATTTTTAAAAATGAACTTATGTTTTAAACACTAAAACAAGAGAATATGGTATTTTTATATGATTAATTTATTACTTATATTGTAATGTATTGATATTTGAGTTTTTATAAATCTAAAATTCTAAATATAATATATTCATAATATAATATTTGTTTTAAAATAATGATCATGAACTAAAAAATAAAGAAATGAAAGTTTATAAAGACAAAGATGGGTTAAAGTTATGAAAACAAAAAAAGTGAAAATAACGTAGAACTACTTTTATTTGAAACGTGAAACCTATTAGATGGATACATGGGAAAAGAGCTAAGTTTGCTTTGAACATTACAGGATGGGTTAAAACACTCCAATGCATGTCATTGATTCAAAATGACATATTCATTTCCATATTACTTAGCTACCTAATGTATTTGTTTAACATAGTAGCCTTCTCAAGGTGACTAGGTTTATTACACCAAATCATCATTGGTAGATTGAATTACTTATTTTAGACCATTTTGAAAATTAACTATATTTTTTAAACACTAAAACAAGAGAATATGTGTATTTTTTATGATAATTTTATTGACTTAAATTGTAATGTATTGATATTTGAGTTTTTATAAATCTAAAATTCTAAAATAAATATATTCATATCATAATATGTTGTTTTAAAATAATGATCATGAACAAAAAATAAAGAAAATGAAAGTTTATAAAGACAAAGATGGGTTAAAGTTATGAAAACAAAAAAAATGTGAAAATAACGTAGAACTACTTTATTATGAACGTGAAACCTATTAGATGGATACATGGGAAAAGAGCTAAGTTTGCTTTGAACATTACAGGATGGTTAAACACTCCAAATGCATGTCATTGATTCAAAATGACATATTCATTTCCATATTACTTAGCTACCTAATGTATTTGTTTAACATAGTAGCCTTCTCAAGGTGACTAGTTTATTACACCAAATCATCATTGGTAGATTGAATTACTTATTTTAGACCATTTGAAAAATAATTATGTTTTAAACATTAAAACAAGAGAATATGTGTATTTTGTGATTAATTTTATTGACTTAAATTGTAAGTATTGATATTTGAATTTTTATAATTCTAAAATATAAATATTCATATCATAAATGTTGTTTAAAATAATGATCATGAACAAAAAAATAAAGAAAATGAAATTTATAAAGACAAAGATGGGTTAAAGTTATGAAAACAAAAAAAAAATGTGAAAATACGTAGAACTACTTTTATTTGAAACGTGAAACCTATTAGATGGATACATGGAAAAGAGCTAAGTTTGCTTTGAACATTACAGGATGGGTTTAAACACTCCAAATGCATGTCATTGATTCAAAATGACATATTCATTTCCATATTACTTAGCTACCTAATGTATTTGTTTAACATAGTAGCCTTCTCAAGGTGACTAGGTTTATTACACCAAATCATCATTGGTAGATTGAATTACTTATTTTAGACCATTTGAAAAATTAAATATATTTTTTAAACACTAAAACAAGAGAATATGTGTATTTTATGATTAATTTTATTGACTTAAATTGTAATGTATTGATATTTTGATTTTATAAATCTAAAATTCTAAAATATAATATATTCATATCATAATACGTTGTTTAAAATAATGATCATGAACTAAAAAATAAAGAAAATGAAAGTTTATAAAGACAAAGATGGGTTAAAGTTATGAAAACAAATAAAAAGTGAAAATAACGTAGAACTACTTTTATTTGAAACGTGAAACCTATTAGATGGATACATGGAAAAGAGATAAGTTTGCTTTGAACATTACAGGATGGGTTAAAACACTCCAAATGCATGTCATTGATTCAAAATGACATATTCATTTCCATATTACTTAGCTACCTAATGTATTTGTTTAACATAGTAGCCTTCTCAAGGACTAGGTTTATTACACCAAATCATCATTGGTAGATTGAATTACTTATTTTAGACCATTTTTAAAAATGAACTTATGTTTTAAACACTAAAACAAGAGAATATGTGTATTTTTATGATTATATTTATTGACTTAAATTGTAATGTATTGATATTTGAGTTTTTATAAATCTAAAATTCTAAAATATAATATATTCATATATAATATGTTGTTTTAAAATAATGATCATGAACTAAAAAATAAGAAAATGAAAGTTTATAAAGACAAAGATGGGTTAAAGTTATGAAAACAAAAAAAAAAGTGAAAATAACGTAGAACTACTTTTATTTGAAACGTGAAACCTATTAGATGGATACATGGAAAAGAGATAAGTTTGCTTTGAACATTACAGGATGGGTTAAAACACTCCAAATGCATGTCATTGATTCAAAATGACATATTCATTTCCATATTACTTAGCTACCTAATGTATTTGTTTAACATAGTAGCCTTCTCAAGGTGACTAGGTTTATTACACCAAATCATCATTGGT
Source organism: Lathyrus oleraceus (assembly GCF_024323335.1). Lineage (NCBI taxonomy): Eukaryota > Viridiplantae > Streptophyta > Magnoliopsida > Fabales > Fabaceae > Lathyrus > Lathyrus oleraceus. The sequence goes on along the minus strand of NW_026113355.1, from coordinate 20,421 downwards.
AGATTGAATTACTTATTTTAGACCATTTTTAAAAATGAACTTATGTTTTAAACACTAAAACAAGAGAATATGTGTATTTTTATGATTAATTTTATTGACTTATATTGTAATGTATTGATATTTGAGTTTTTATAAATCTAAAATTCTAAATATAATATATTCATATCATAATATGTTGTTTTTAAAATAATGATCATGAACAAAAAATAAAGAAAATGAAAGTTTATAAAGACAAAGATGGGTTAAAGTTATGAAAACAAAAAAAATGTGAAAATAACGTAGAACTACTTTTATTTGAAACGTGAAACCTATTAGAGTGATACATGGGAAAAGAGCTAAGTTTGCTTTGAACATTACAGGATGGGTTGAAACACCCCAAATGCATGTCATTGATTTAAAATGACATATTCATTTCCATATTACTTAGCTACCTAATGTATTTGTTTAACATAGTAGCCTTCTCAAGGTGACTAGGTTTATTACACCAAATCATCATTGGTAGATTGAATTACTTATTTTAGACCATTTTTAAAAATGAACTTATGTTTTAAACACTAAAACAAGAGAATATGTGTATTTTTATGATTATTTTATTGACTTATATTGTAATGTATTGATATTTGAAGTTTTTATAAATCTAAAATTCTAAAATATAATATATTCATATCATAATATGTTGTTTTTAAAATAATGATCATGAACAAAAAATAAAGAAAATGAAAGTTTATAAGACAAAGATGGGTTAAAGTTATGAAAACAAAAAAAAATGTGAAAATAACGTAGAACTACTTTTATTTAAACGTGAAACCTATTAGACGGATACATGGGAAAAGAGCTAAGTTTGCTTTGAACATTACAGGATGGGTTAAAACACTCCAAATGCATGTCATTGATTCAAAATGACATATTCATTTCCATATTACTTAGCTACCTAATGTATTTGTTTAACATAGTAGCCTTCTCAAGGTGATTAGGTTATTATGCACCAAATCATCATTGGTAGATTGAATTACTTATTTTAGACCATTTTGAAAAATAAATTATGTTTTAAACATTAAAACAAGAGAATATGTGTATTTTTGTGATTAATTTTATTGACTTAAATTGTAAGGTATTGATATTTGAATTTTTATAATTCTAAAATTATAAATATATTCATATCATAATATTTTGTTTTAAAATAATGATCATGAACAAAAAAATAAAGAAAATGAAAGTTTATAAAGAAAAAGATGGGTTAAAGTTATGAAAACAAAAAAAAATTGAAAATAACGTAGAACTACTTTTATTTGAAACGTGAAACCTATTAGATGGATACATGGGAAAAGAGCTAAGTTTGCTTTGAACATTACAGGATGGGTTAAAACACTCCAAATGCATGTCATTGATTCAAAATGACATATTCATTTCCATATTACTTAGCTACCTAATGTATTTGTTTAACATAGTAGCCTTCTCAAGGTGACTAGGTTTATTACACCAAATTATCATTGGTAGATTGAATTACTTATTTTAGACCATTTTGAAAAATTAAATATATTTTTTAAACACTAAAACAAGAGAATATGTGTATTTTTATGATTAATTTTATTGACTTAAATTGTAATGTATTGATATTTGAGTTTTTATAAATCTAAAATTCTAAAATATAATATATTTATATCATAATACGTTGTTTTAAAATAATGATCATGAACTAAAAAATAAAGAAAATGAAAGTTTATAAAGACAAAGATGGGTTAAAGTTATGAAAACAAAAAAAAATGTGAAAATAACGTAGAAGTACTTTTATTTGAAACGTGAAACCTATTAGATGGATACATGGGAAAAGAGCTAAGTTTGCTTTGAACATTACAGGATGGGTTAAAACACTCCAAATGCATGTCATTTATTCAAAATGACATATTCATTTCCATATTACTTAGCTACCTAATGTATTTGTTTAACATAGTAGCCTTCTCAAGGTGACTACATTATTACACCAAATCATCATTGATAGATTGAATTACTTATTTTAGACCATTTTTAATAATGAACTTATGTTTTAAACACTAAAACAAGAGAATATGTGTATTTTTATGATTATATTTATTAACTATTATTGTAATGTATTGATATTTGAGTTTTTATAAATTTAATATTCTAAAATATAATATATTCATAATATAATATGTTGTTTTAAAATAATGATCATGAACTAAAAAATAAAGAAAATGAAAGTTTATAAAGACAAAGATGGGTTAAAGTTATGAAAACAAAAAAAAATTGAGAAAATAACATAGAACTACTTTTATTTGAAACGTGAAATCTAGTAGATGGATACATGGGTGAAGATCTAAATTTGGTTTGAACATTACAGGATGGGTTGAAACACTCCAAATGCATGTCATAGATTTAAAATGACATATTCATTTCCATATTACTTAGCTACCTAATGTATTTGTTTAACATAGTAGCCTTCTCAAGGTGACTAGGTTTATTACACCAAATCATCATTGGTAGATTGAATTACTTATTTTAGACCATTTTGAAAAATTAAATATATGTTTTAAACACTAAAACAAGAGAATATGTGTATTTTTATGATTAATTTTATTGACTTAAATTGTAATGTATTGATATTTGAGTTTTATAAATCTAAAATTCTAAAATAAATATATTCATATCATAATATGTTGTTTTAAAATAATGATCATGAACAAAAAAAATAAAGAAAATGAAAGTTTATAAAGACAAAGATGGGTTAAAGTTATGAAAACAAAAAAAATGTGAAAATAACGTAGAACTACTTTTATTTGAAACGTGAAACCTATTAGATGGATACATGGGAAAAGAGCTAAGTTTGATTTGAACATTACAAGATGGGTTAAAACACTCCAAATGCATGTCATTGATTTAAATGACATATTCATTTCCATATTACTTAGCTACCTAATGTATTTGTTTAACATAGTAGCCTTCTCAAGGTGACTAGGTTTACTACACCGAATCATCATTGGTAGATTGAATTATTTATTTTAGACCATTTTTAGAAATGAACTTATGTTTTAATAACTAAAACAAGAGAATATGTGTATTTTTATGAATAATTTTATTGACTTATATTGTAATGTATTGATATTTGAGTTTTTATAAATCTAAAATTCTAAAATATAATATATTCATATCATAATATGTGTTTTAAAATAATGATCATGAACTAAAAATAAAGAAAATGAAAGTTTATAAAGACAAAGATGGGTTAAAGTTATGAAAACAAAAAAAAATGTGAAAATAACGTAGAACTACTTTTATTTGAAACGTGAAACCTATTACATGGATACATGGGAAAAGAGCTAAGTTTGCTTTGAACATTACAGGATGGGTTAAAACACTCCAAATGCATGTCATTTATTCAAAATGACATATTCATTTCCATATTACTTAGCTACCTAATGTATTTGTTTAACATAGTAGCCTTCTCAAGGTGACTAGGTTTATTACACCAAATCATCATTGATAGATTGAATTACTTATTTTAGACCATTTTTAAAAATGAACTTATGTTTTAAACACTAAAACAAGAGAATATGTGTATTTTTATGATTATTTTATTAACTTATATTGTAATGTATTGATATTTAAGTTTTTATAAATCTAAAATTCTAAAATATAATATATTCATATCATAATATGTTGTTTTAAAATAATGATCATGAACTAAAAAATAAAGAAAATGAAAGTTTATAAAGACAAAGATGGGTTAAAGTTATGAAAACAAAAAAAAATGTGAAAATAACGTAGAACTACTTTTATTATAAACGTGAAACCTATTAGACGGATACGTCGGAAAAGAGCTAAGTTTGCTTTGAACATTACAGGATGGGTTAAAACACTCCAAATGCATGTCATTGATTCAAAATGACAAATTCATTTCCATATTACTTAGCTACCTAATGTATTTGTTTAACATAGTAGCCTTCTCAAGGTGACTAGGTTTATTACACCAAATTATCATTGGTAGATTGAATTACTTATTTTAGACCATTTTGAAAAATTAAATATATTTTTTAAACACTAAAAACTGAGAATATGTGTATTTTTATGATTAATTTTATTGACTTAAATTGTAATGTATTGATATTTGAGTTTTTATAAATCTAAAATTCTAAAATATAATATATTTATATCATAATACGTTGTTTTAAAATAATGATCATGAACTAAAAAATAAAGAAAATGAAAGTTTATAAAGACAAAGATGGGTAAAAGTTATGAAAACAAAAAAAAATGTGAAAATAACGTAGAAGTACTTTTATTTGAAACGTGAAACCTATTAGATGGATACTTGGGAAAAGAGCTAAGTTTGATTTGAACATTACAGGACGGGTTAAAACACTCCAAATGCATGTCATTGATTTGAAATGACATATTCATTTCCACATTACTTAGCTACCTAATGTATTTGTTTAACATAGTAGCCTTCTCAAGGTGACTAGGTTTACTACACCGAATCATCATTGGTAGATTGAACTATTTATTTTAGACCATTTTTAAAAATGAACTTATGTTTTAATAACTAAAACAAGAGAATATGTGTATTTTTATGAATAATTTTATTGACTTATATTGTAATGTATTGATATTTGAGTTTTTATAAATCTAAAATTCTAAAATATAATATATTCATATCATAATATGTTGTTTTAAAATAATGATCATGAACTAAAAAATAAAGCAAATGAAAGTTTATAAAGACAAAGATGGGTTAAAGTTATGAAAACAAAACAAAATGTGAAAATAACATAGAACTATTTTTATTTGAAACGTGAAACGTATTTGATGCATACATGGGTAAAGATCTAAGTTTGCTTTCATCATTACAGGATGAGTTGAAACACTCTAAATGCATGTCATTGATTTAAAATGACACATTCATATCCATATTACTTAGCTACTTAATATATTTGTTGATAATAGTAGCCTTCTCAAGGTGACTTGGTTTATTACACCAATTCATCATTGGTAGAGTGAATTACTTATCTTAGACCATTTTGAAAATTTTAATATATGTTTTAAACACTAAAACAAGAGAATATGTGTATTTTTATGGATATAATGTATTGATATCTTAATATCTTGTTTTAAAATAATGATCAGGAAAAAAATAAAGAAAGAAAATGAATGTTTATAAAGACGAAGATTGGTTAAAGTTATGAAAACAAAACAAAATATGAAAATAACGTAGAACTACTTTTATTTGAAATTTGAAATCTATTAGATGGATAAATGGGTAAAGAGCTGAGTTTGCGTTGAACATTACAGCATGGGTTGAAACGCTCCAAATGCATGTCATTGATTTGAAATGACATATTCATATCCATATTACTTAACTACTTAATGTATTTCTTTAACATAGTAGCCTTCTCAAGGTGACTAGGTTTATTACACCAAATCATCATTGGTATAGTAAATTACTTATTTTAGACCATTTTGAAAATTAAATATATGTTTTAAACACTAAAACAAGAGAATATGTGTATTTTTATGATTAATTTTATTGACCTAAATTGTAATGTTTTGATATTTTAATTTTTATAAATCTTAAATTCTAAAATATAATGTATTGATATCATAATATGTTGTTTTAAAATAATGACCACGAAAAAAAATAAAGAAAGAAAATGAATGTTTATAAAGACAAAGATGGGTTAAAGTTATGAAAACAAAACAAAATGTGAAAATAACGTAGAACTACTTTTTTTTTGAAACATGAAACCTATTAGATGGATACAAGGGTAAAGATGTAAGTTCGCTTTAAACATTACATGATGAGTATAAATACTCAAATGGATGTCGTTGATTTAAACTGACATATTCATATCCATATTACCTAGCTACTTAATGTATTTGTTTAACATAGTAGCCTTCTCAAGGTGACTAGGTTTATTACACCAAATCTTCATTGGTAGATTGAATCACTTATTTTAGACCATTTTAAAAAATTAAGTATATCTTTTAAATACTAAAGCAAGAGAATATGTGTATTTTTATGATTAATTTTATCGACCTAAATTGTAATGTTTTGTTATTTAAATTTTTATAAATCTAAAATTCTAAAATATAATGTATTGATATCATAATATGTTGTTTTAAAATAATGACCATGAAAGAAATAAAGAAAGAAAATGAAAGTTTATATAGACAAAGAGGGTTAAAGTTATGAAAACAAAACAAAATGTGAAAATAACATAGAACTACTTTTATTTGAAACATGAAACCCATTTGATGCATACATGGGTAAAGATCTAAGTTTGCTTTAAACATTACAGGATGACTTGAAACACTCCAAATGCATGTCATGTATTTAAAATGACATATTCATATCCATATTACTTAGCTACTTAATATATTTGTTTATAATAGTAGCCTTCTAAAGGTGAGATGGTTTATTACACCAAATCATCATTGGTAGAGTGAATTACTTATTTTAGACCGTTTTAAAAACTTTAATATATGTTTTAACTTTATTGACCTAAATTGCAATGTTTTGATATTTGAATTTTTATAAATCAAAAATTCTAAAATATAATGTATTGATATCTTAATATCTTGTTTTAAAATAATGATCAGGAAAAAAATAAAGAAATAAAATGAATGTTTATAAAGACGAAGATTGGTTAAAGTTATGAAAACAAAACAAAATGTGAAAATAACGTAGAACTACTTTTATTTGAAATGTGAAATCTATTAGATGAATACATGGGTAAAGAGCTGAGTTTGCTTTGAACATTATAGCATGGGTTGAAACACTCCAAATGCATGTCATTGATTTAAAATGACATATTCATATCCATATTTCTTAACAACTTAATGTATTTCTTTAACAAAGTAGCCTTCTCAAGGTGACTAGGATTATTACACCAAATCATCATTGGTAGAGTGAATTACTTATTTTAGACCATTTTGAAAAATTAAATATATGTTTTAAACACTAAAACAAGAGAATATGTGTATTTTTTATGATTAATTTTATTGACTTAAATTGTAATGTATAGATATTTGAATTTTTATAAATATAAAATTCTAAAATATAATGTATTCATATCATAATATGGTGTTTTAAAATAATGATTATGAACAAAAAAATAAAGAAAATGAAAGTTTATAAACACAAGATGGGTTAAAGTTATGAAAACAAAACAAAATGTGAAAATAACGTAGAACTACTTTTATTTGAAACTTGAAACCTATTTGATGCATACATGGGTAAAGATCTAAGTTTGCTTTCAACATTACAGGATGAGTTGAAACACTCCAAATGCGTGTTATTGGTTTAAAATGACATATTCATATCCATATTACTTAGCTACTTAATGTATTTGTTTAACATAGTAGCCTTCTCAAGATGACTTGGTTTATTACACCAAATCATCATTGGTAGAGTGAATTACTTATTTTAGACCATTTTGAAAAATTAAATATATGTTTTAAACACTAAAACAAGAGAATATGTGTATTTTTATGATTAATTTTATTAACCTAAATTGTAATGTTTTGATATTTGAATTTTTATAAATCTAAAATTCTAAAATATAATGTATTGATATCTTAATATCTTGTTTCAAAATAATGACCAGGAAAAAATAAAGAAAGAAAATGAATGTTTATAAAGACAAAGATGGGTTAAAGTTATGAAAACAAAATAAAATGTGAAAATAACGTAGAACTACATTTATTTTATACGTGAAATCTATTAGATGGATACATGGGTAAAGATCTAAGTTTGCTTTGAACATTACAGGATGGGTTAAAACACTCCAAATGCATGTCATTGATTCAAAATGACATATTCATATACATATTACTTAGCTACCTAATGTATTTGTTTAACATAGTAGCCTTCTCAAGGTGACTAGGTTTATTACACCAAATCATCATTGGTAAAGTGAATTACTTATTTTAGACCATTTTGAAAAATTAAATATATGCTTTAAACACTAAAACAAGAGAATATGTGTATTTTTATGATTAATTTTATTGACTTAAATTGTAATGTATTGATATTTGAATTTTTATAAATCTAAAATTCTAAAATATAATGTATTCATATCATAATATGTTGTGTTAAAATAATGATCATGAACAAAAAAAAATAAAGAAAATGAAAGTTTATAAAGACAAAGATGGGTTAAAGTTATGAAAACAAAACAAAATGTGAAAATAACGTAGGACTACTTTTATTTGAAACGTGAAACCTATTAGATGGATACATGGGAAAAGAGCAAAGTTTGCTTTGAACATTACAGTATGGGTTGAAACACTCCAAATGTATGTCATTGATTTAAAATGACATATTCATTTCCATATTACTTAGCTACCAAATGTATTTGTTTAACATAGTAGCCTTCTCAAGGTGACTAGGTTTATTACACCAAATCATCATTGGTAGATTGAATTACTTATTTTAGACCATTTTGAAAAATGAACTTATGCTTTAAACACTAAAACAAGAGAGTATGTGTATTTTTATGATTAATTTTATTGACCTAAATTGCAATGTATTGATATCTTAATATCTTGTTTTAAAATAATGATCAGGAAAAAATTAAAGAAATAAATTGAATGTTTATAAAGACGAAGATTGGTTAAAGATATGAAAACAAAACAAAATGTGAAAATAACGTAGAACTACTTTTATTTGAAACGTGAAATTTATTAGATGAATACATGGGTAAAGAGCTGAGTTTGCTTTGAACATTATAGCATGGGTTGAAACACTCCAAATGCATGTCATTGATTTGAAATGACATATTCATATCCATATTACTTAACTACTTAATGTATTTCTTTAACATAGTAGCCTTCTCAAGGTGACTAGGTTTATTACACCAAATCATCATTGGTAGAGTGAATTACTTATTTTAGACCATTTTGGAAAATTAAATATATGTTTTAAACACTAAAACAATAGAATATGTGTATTTTTATGATTAATTTTATTGACCTAAATTGTAATTTTTTGATATTTGAATTTTTATAAATCTAAAGTTCTAAAATATAATGTATTGATATCATAATATATTGTTTTAAAATAATGACCATGAAAAAAATAAAGAAAGAAAATGAATGTTTATAAAGACGAAGATGGGTTAAACTTATGAAAACAAAACAAAATATGAAAATAACATAGAACTACTTTTTTTGAAACGTGAAACCTATTAGATGGATACAAGGGTAAAGATGTAAGTTTGCTTTAAACATTACATGATGAGTTGAAATACTCAAATGGATGTCATTGATTTAAACTGACATATTCATATCCATATTACCTAGCTACTTAATGTATTTGTTTAACATAGTAGCCTTCTCGAGGTGACTAGGTTTATTACACCAAATCATCATTGGTAGATTGAATCACTTATTTTAGACCATTTAGAAAAATTAAGTATATCTTTTAAACACTAAAGCAAGAGGATATGTGTATTTTTATGATTAATTTTATCGACCTAAATTGTAATGTTTTGTTATTTAAATTTATATAAATCTAAAATTCTAAAATATAATGTATTGATATCATAATATGTTGTTTTAAAATAATGACCATGAAAAAAATAAAGAAAGAAAATGAAAGTTTATAAAGACGAAGATGATTTAAAGTAAACAAAACAAAATGTGAAAATAACGTAGAACTACGTTTATTTTATACGTGAAATCTATTAGATGGATACATGGGTAAAGATCTAAGTTTGCTTTGAACATTACAGGATGAGTTGAAACACTCCAAATGCATGTCATTGATTTAAAATGACATATTCATATCCATATTACTTAGCTACTTAATATATTTGTTTATAATACTAGCCTTCTCAAGGTGAGATGGTTTATTACACCAAATCATCATTGGTAGAGTGAATTACTTATTTTAGACCGTTTTGAAATTTTTAATATATGTTTTAAACACTAAAACAAGAGAGTATGTGTATTTTTATGATTAATTTTATTGACCTAAATTGCAATGTTTTGATATTTGAATTTTTATAAATCTAAAATTCTAAAATATAATGTATTGATATCTTAATATCTTGTTTTAAAATAATGATCAGGAAAAAAATAAAGAAATAAAATGAATGTTTATAAAGACGAAGATTGGTTAAAGTTATGAAAACAAAACAAAATGTGAAAATAACGTAGAACTACTTTTATTTCAAACGTGAAATCTATTAGATGAATACATGGGTAAAGAGCTGAGTTTGCTTTGAACATTATAGCATGGGTTGAAACACTCCAAATGCATGTCATTGATTTGAAATGACATATTCATATCCATATTACTTAACTGCTTAATGTATTTCTTTAACATAGTAGCCTTCTCAAGGTGACTAGGTTTATTACACCATATCATCATTGGTAGAGTGATTACTTATTTTAGAACATTTTGAAAAATTAAATATTTGTTTTAAACACTAAAACAAGAGAATATGTGTATTTTTATGATTAATTTTATTGACCTAAATTTTAATGTTTTGATATTTGAATTTTTATAAATCTAAAATTCTAAAATATAATGTATTGATATAATAATATGTTGTTTTAAAATAATGACCATGAAAAAAATAAAGAAAGAAAATGAAAGTTTATAAAGACAAAGATGGGTTAAAGTTATGAAAATAAAACAAAATGTGAAATTAACATAGAACTACATTTATTTTATACGTGAAACCTATAAGATGGATACATGGGAAAAGAGCTAAGTTTGATTTGAACATTACAGGATAGGTTGAACTTATGTTTTAAACACTAAAACAAGAGAATATGTGTATTTTTATGATTAATTTTATTGACTTAAATTGAAATGTATTGATAACTTTAATTTTCATAACTTTAACCCATCTTTGTCTTTATAAACTTTCATTCTCTGTATTTTTTTGTTCATGATCATTATTTTAAAACAACATATTATGATATGAATATATTATATTTTAGAATTTTAGATTTATAAAAATTCAAATATCAATACATTACTATTTAAGTCAATAAAATTAATCATAAAAATACACATATTCTCTTGTTTTAGTGTTTAAAACATAAGTTCATTTTTAAAAATGGTCTAAAATAAGTAATTCAATCTACCAATGATGATTTGATGTAATAAACCTAGTCACCTTGAGAAGGTTACTATGATAAACAAATACATTAGGTAGCTAAGTAATATGGAAATGAATATGTCATTTTGAATCAATCACATGCATTTGGAGTGTTTTAACCCATCCTGTAATGTTCAAAGCAAACTTAGCTCTTTTCCCATGTATCCATCTAATAAGTTTCACATTTCAAATAAAAGTAGTTCTATGTTATTTTCATTTCTTTTTTTGTTTTCATAACTTTAACCCATCTTTGTCTTTATAAGCTTTCATTTTCTTTATTTTTTTGTTCATGATTATTATTTTAAAACAACATATTATGATATGAATACATTATATTTTAGAATTTTAGATTTATAAAAATTCAAATATCAATACATTTCAATTTAAGTCAATAAAATTAATCATAAAAATACACATATTCTCTTGTTTTAGTGTTTAAAACATAAGTTCATTTTTAAAAATGGTCTAAAATAAGTAATTCAATCTACCCATGATGATTTGGTGTAATATACCTAGTCACCTTGAGAAGGCTACTATGTTAAACAAATACATTAGGTAGCTAAGTAATATGGAAATGAATATGTCATTTTAAATCAATGACATGCATTTGGAGTGTTTCAACCCATCCTGTAATGTTCAAAGCAAACTTAGCTCTTTTCCCATGTATCCATCTAATAGGTTTCACGTTTCAAATAAAAGTAGTTCTATGTTATTTTCACATTTTTTTTTGTTTTCATAACTTTAACCCATCTTTGTCTTTATAAACTTTCATTTTCTTTATTTTTTTTTCATGATCATTATTTTAAAACAACATATTATGATATGAATATATTATATTTTAGAATTTTAGATTTATAAAAATTCAAATATCAATATATTACAATTTAAGTCAATAAAATTAATCATAAAAATACACATATTCTCTTGTTTTAATGTTTAAAACATATATTTATTTTTTTAAAAATAAGTCATTCAATCTACCAATGATGATTTGGTGTAATAAACCTAGTCACGTTGAGAAGGCTACTATGTTAAACAAATACATTAGGTAGCTAAGTAATATGGAAATGAATATGTCATTTTGAATCAATGACATGCATTTGGATTGTTTTAACCCATCCTGTAATGTTCAAAGCAAACATACCTCTTTTCCCATGTATCCATCTAATAGGTTTCACGTTTCTAATAAAAGTAGTTTTATGTTATTTTCACATTTTGTTTTGTTTTCATAACTTTAACCCATCTTTGTCTTTATAAGCTTTCATTTTCTTAATTTTTTTTTTCATGATCATTATTTTAAAACAACATATTATGATTAGAATGCATTATATTTTAGAATTTTAGATTTATAAAAATTCAAATATCAATACATTACAATTTAAGTCAATAAAATTAATCATAAAAATACACATATTCTCTTGTTTTAATGTTTAAAACTTATATTTAATTTTTCAAAATGGTCTAAAATAAGTAATTCAATCTACCAATGATGATTTGGTGCAATAAACCTAATCACCTTGAGAAGGCTACTATGTTAAACAAATACATTTGGTAGCTAAGTAATATGGAAATGAATATGTCATTTTGAATCAATGACATGCATTTGGAGTGTTTTAACCTATCCTATAATGTTCAAAGCAAACTTAGTTCTTTTCCCATGTATCCGTCTAATAGGTTTCACGTTTAAAATAAAAGTAGTTCTACGTTATTTTTACATTTTTTTTGTTTTCATAACTTTAACCCATCTTTATCTTTATAAACTTTCATTTTCTGTATTTTTTTGTTCATGATCATTATTTTAAAACAACATATTATGATATGAATATATTATATTTTAGAATTTTAGATTTATAAAAATTCAAATATCAATACATTACTATTTAAGTCAATAAAATTAATCATAAAAATACACATATTCTCTTGTTTTAGTTTTTAAAACATAAGTTCATTTTTAAAAATGGTCTAAAATAAGTAACTCAATCTACCAATGATGATTTGATGTAATAAACCTAGTCACCTTGAGAAGGCTACTATGATAAACAAATACATTAGGTAGCTAAGTAATATGGAAATGAATATGTCATTTTGAATCAATGACATGCATTTGGAGTGTTTTAACCCATCCTGTAATGTTCAAAGCAAACTTAGCTCTTTTCCCATGTATCCATCTAATAGGTTTCACGTTTCAAATAAAAGTAGTTCTATGTTAATTTCACATTTTGTTTTGTTTTCATAACTTCAACCCATCTTTGTCTTGATAAGCTTTCATTTTCTTTATTTTTTTTGTTCATGGTCATTATTTTAAAACAACATATTATGATATGAATACATTATATTTTAGAATTTTAGATTTATAAAAATTCAAATATCAATACATTTCAATTTAAGTCAATAAAATTAATCATAAAAATACACATATTCTCTTGTTTTAGTGTTTAAAACATAAGTTCATTTTTAAAAATGGTCTAAAATATGTAATTCAATCTACCCATGATGATTTGGTGTAATAAGCCTAGTCACCTTGAGAAGGCTACTATGTTAAGCAAATACATTAGGTAGCTAAGTAATATGGAAATGAATATGTCATGTTGAATCAATGACATGCATTTGGAGTGTTTTAACCCATCCTATAATGTTCAAAGCAAACTTAGCTCTTTTCCGATGTATTCGTCTAATAGGTTTCACGTTTCAAATAAAAGTAGTTCTACGTTATTTTCACTTTTTTTTTGTTTTCATAACTTTAACCCATCTTTGTCTTTATAAACTTTCATTTTCTTTATTTTCTGTTCATGATCATTATTTTAAAACAACATATTATGATATGAATATATTAAATTTTAGAATTTTAGATTTATAAAAATTCAAATATCAATACATTACAATTTAAGTCAATAAAATTAATCATAAAAATACACATATTCTCTTGTTTTAGTGTTTAAAACATAAGTTCATTTTTAAAAATGGTCTAAAATAAGTAATTCAATCTACCAATGATGATTTGGTGTAATAAACCTAGTCACCTTGATAAGGCTACTATGTTAAACAAATACATTAGGTAGCTAAGTAATATGGAAATGAATATGTCATTTTAAATCAATGACATGCATTTGGAGTGTTTCAACCCATCCTGTAATGTTCAAAGCAAACTTAGCTCTTTTCCCATGTATCCATCTAATAGGTTTCACGTTTCAAATAAAAGTAGTTCTATGTTAATTTCACATTTTGTTATGTTTTCATAACTTTAACCCATCTTTGTCTTGATAAGCTTTCATTTTCTTTATTTTTTTTGTTCATGGTCATTATTTTAAAACAACATATTATGATATGTATACATTATATTTTTGAATTTTAGATTTATAAAAATTCAAATATCAATATATTACAATTTAAGTCAATAAAATTAATCATAAAAATACACATATTCTCTTGTTTTAGTGTTTAAAACATAAGTTCATTTTTAAAAATGGTCTAAAATAAGTAATTCAATCTACCAATGATGATTTGGTGTAATAAACCTAGTCACCTTGAGAAGGCTACTATGTTACACAAATACATTAGGTAGTTAAGAAAATTGGAAATGAATATGTCATTTTGAATCAATGACATGCATTTGGAGTGTTTTAACCCATCCTGTAATGTTCAAAGCAAACTTAGCTCTTTTCCCATGTATCCATCTAATAAGTTTCACGTTTCAAATAAAAGTAGTTCTATGTTATTTTCATTTCTTTTTTTGTTTTCATAACTTTAACCCATCTTTGTCTTTATAAGCTTTCATTTTCTTTATTTTTTTTGTTCATGATTATTATTTTAAAACAACATATTATGATATGAATACATTATATTTTAGAATTTTCGATTTATAAAAATTCAAATATCAATACATTTCAATTTAAGTCAATAAAATTAATCATAAAAATACACATATTCTCTTGTTTTAGTGTTTAAAACATAAGTTCATTTTTAAAAATGGTCTAAAATATGTAATTTGATCTACCCATGATGATTTGGTGTAATAAACCTAGTCACCTTGAGAAGGCTACTATATTAAACAAATACATTAGGTAGCTAAGTAATATGGAAATGAATATGTCATGTTGAATCAATGACATGCATTTGGAGTGTTTTAACCCATCCTATAATGTTCAAAGCAAACTTAGCTCTTTTCCGATGTATCCGTCTAATAGGTTTCAGGTTCATAATAAAAGTAGTTCTACGTTATTTTCACATTTTTTTTTGGTTTTCATAACTTTAACCCATCTTTGTCTTTATAAACTTTCATTTTCTTTATTTTTTGTTCATGATCATTATTTTAAAACAACATATTATGATATGAATATATTAAATTTTAGAATTTTAGATTTATAAAAATTCAAATATCAATACATTACAATTTAAGTCAATAAAATTAATCATAAAAATACACATATTCTCTTGTTTTAGTGTTTAAAACATAAGTTCATTTTTAAAAATGGTCTAAAATAAGTAATTCAATCTACCAATGATGATTTGGTGTAATAAACCTAGTCACCTTGACAAGGCTACTATGTTAAACAAATACATTAGGTAGCTAAGTAATATGGAAATGAATATGTCATTTTAAATCAATGACATGCATTTGGAGTGTTTCAACCCATCCTGTAATGTTCAAAGCAAACTTAGCTCTTTTCCCATGTATCCATCTAATAGGTTTCACGTTTCAAATAAAAGTAGTTCTACGTTATTTTCACTTTTTTTTTTGTTTTCATAACTTTAACCCATCTTTGTCTTTATAAACTTTCATTTTCTTTATTTTCTGTTCATGATCATTATTTTAAAACAACGTATTATGATATGAATATATTAAATTTTAGAATTTTAGATTTATAAAAATTCAAATATCAATACATTACAATTTAAGTCAATAAAATTAATCATAAAAATACACATATTCTCTTGTTTTAGTGTTTAAAACATAAGTTCATTTTTAAAAATGGTCTAAAATAAGTAATTCAATCTACCAATGATGATTTGGTGTAATAAACCTAGTCACCTTGATAAGGCTACTATGTTAAACAAATACATTAGGTAGCTAAGTAATATGGAAATGAATATGTCATTTTAAATCAATGACATGCATTTGGAGTGTTTCAACCCATCCTGTAATGTTCAAAGCAAACTTAGCTCTTTTCCCATGTATCCATCTAATAGGTTTCACGTTTCAAATAAAAGTAGTTCTATGTTAATTTCACATTTTGTTTTGTTTTCATAACTTTAACCCATCTTTGTCTTGATAAGCTTTCATTTTCTTTATTTTTTTTGTTCATGGTCATTATTTTAAAACAACATATTATGATATGAATACATTATATTTTTGAATTTTAGATTTATAAAAATTCAAATATCAATATATTACAATTTAAGTCAATAAAATTAATCATAAAAATACACATATTCTCTTGTTTTAGTGTTTAAAACATAAGTTCATTTTTAAAAATGGTCTAAAATAAGTAATTCAATCTACCAATGATGTTTTGGTGTAATAAACCTAGTCACCTTGAGAAGGCTACTATGTTACACAAATACATTAGGTAGTTAAGTAAATTGGAAATGAATATGTCATTTTGAATCAATGACATGCATTTGGAGTGTTTTAACCCATCCTGTAATGTTCAAAGCAAACTTAGCTCTTTTCCCATGTATCCATCTAATAAGTTTCACGTTTCAAATAAAAGTAGTTCTATGTTATTTTCATTTCTTTTTTGTTTTCATAACTTTAACCCATCTTTGTCTTTATAAGCTTTCATTTTCTTTATTTTTTTTGTTCATGATTATTATTTTAAAACAACATATATGATATGAATACATTATATTTTAGAATTTTCGATTTATAAAAATTCAAATATCAATACATTTCAATTTAAGTCAATAAAATTAATCATAAAAATACACATATTCTCTTGTTTTAGTGTTTAAAACATAAGTTCATTTTTAAAAATGGTCTAAAATATGTAATTTGATCTACCCATGATGATTTGGTGTAATAAACCTAGTCACCTTGAGAAGGCTACTATGTTAAACAAATACATTAGGTAGCTAAGTAATATGGAAATGAATATGTCATGTTGAATCAATGACATGCATTTGGAGTGTTTTAACCCATCCTATAATGTTCAAAGCAAACTTAGCTCTTTTCCGATGTATCCGTCTAATAGGTTTCAGGTTCATAATAAAAGTAGTTCTACGTTATTTTCACTTTTTTTTTTGGTTTTCATAACTTTAACCCATCTTTGTCTTTATAAACTTTCATTTTCTTTATTTTTTGTTCATGATCATTATTTTAAAACAACATATTATGATATGAATATATTAAATTTTAGAATTTTAGATTTATAAAATTCAAATATCAATACATTACAATTTAAGTCAATAAAATTAATCATAAAAATACACATATTCTCTTGTTTTAGTGTTTAAAACATAAGTTCATTTTTAAAAATGGTCTAAAATAAGTAATTCAATCTACCAATGATGATTTGGTGTAATAAACCTAGTCACCTTGATAAGGCTACTATGTTAAACAAATACATTAGGTAGCTAAGTAATATGGAAATGAATATGTCATTTTAAATCAATGACATGCATTTGGAGTGTTTCAACCCATCCTGTAATGTTCAAAGCAAACTTAGCTTTTTTCCCATGTATCCATCTAATAGGTTTCACGTTTCAAATAAAAGTAGTTCTATGTTAATTTCACATTTTGTTTTGTTTTCATAACTTTAACCCATCTTTGTCTTGATAAGCTTTCATTTTCTTTATTTTTTTTGTTCATGGTCATTATTTTAAAACAACATATTATGATATGAATACATTATATTTTTGAATTTTAGATTTATAAAAATTCAAATATCAATACATAACTATTTAAGTCAATAAAATTAATCATAAAAATACACATATTCTCTTGTTTTAGTGTTTAAAACATAAGTTCATTTTTAAAAATGGTCTAAAATAAGAAATTCAATCTACCAATGATGATTTGGTGTAATAAACCTAGTCAGCTTGAGAAGGCTACTATGTTAAACAAATACATTAGGTAGCTAAGTAATATGGAAATGAATATCTCATTTTGAATCAATGACATGCATTTGGAGTGTTTTAACCCATCCTGTAATGTTCAAAGCAAACTTAGCTCTTTTCCTATGTATCCATCTAATAGGTTTCACGTTTCAAATAAAAGTAGTTCTACGTTATTTTCACATTTTTTTTTTGTTTTCATAACTTTAACCCATCTTTGTCTTTATAAACTTTCATTTTCTTTATTTTTTGTTCATGATCATTATTTTAAAACAACATATTATGATATGAATACATTATATTTTAGAATTTTAGATTTATAAAAATTCAAATATCAATACTTTACAATTTAAGTCAATAAAATTAATTATAAAAATACACATATTCTCTTGTTTTAGTGTTTAAAACATAAGTTCATTTTTAAAAATGATCTAAAATAAGTAATTCAATCTACCAATGATGATTTGGTGTAATAAACCTAGTCACCATGAAAAGGCTACTATGTTAAACAAATACATTAGGTAGCTAAGTAATATGGAAATGAATATGTCATTTTAAATCAATGACATACATTTGGAGTGTTTCAACCCATCCTGTAATGTTCAAAGCAAACTTAGCTCTTTTCCCATGTATCCATCTAATAGGTTTCACGTTTCAAATAAAAGTAGTTCTACGTTATTTTCACATTTTTTTTTTGTTTTCATAACTTTAACCCATCTTTGTCTTTATAAACTTTCATTTTCTTTATTTTTTGTTCATGATCATTATTTTAAAACAACATATTATGATATGAATATATTATATTTTAGAATTTTAGATTTATAAAAATTCAAATATCAATACATTACAATTTAAGTCAATAAAATTAATCATAAAAATACACATATTCTCTTGTTTTAGTGTTTAAAACATAAGTTCATTTTTAAAAATGGTCTAAAATAAGTAATTCAATCTACCAATGATGATTTGGTGTAATAAACCTAGTCACCTTGATAAGGCTACAATGTTAAACAAATACATTAGGTAGCTAAGTAATATGGAAATGAATATGTCATTTTAAATCAATGACATGCATTTGGAGTGTTTCAACCCATCCTGTAATGTTCAAAGCAAACTTAGCTCTTTTCCCATGTATCCATCTAATAGGTTTCACGTTTCAAATAAAAGTAGTTCTATGTTAATTTCACATTTTGTTTTGTTTTCATAACTTTAACCCATCTTTGTCTTTATAAGCTTTCATTTTCTTTATTTTTTTTGTTCATGATCATTATTTTAAAACAACATATTATGATATGAATACATTATATTTTAGAATTTTAGATTTATAAAAATTCAAATATCAATACATTACAATTTAAGTCAATAAAATTAATCATAAAAATACACATATTCTCTTGTTTTAGTGTTTAAAACATAAGTTCATTTTTAAAAATGGTCTAAAATAAGTAATTCAATCTACCAATGATGATTTGGTGTAATAAACCTAGTCACCTTGAGAAGGCTACTATGTTAAACAAATACATTAGGTAGTTAAGTAAATTGGAAATGAATATGTCATTTTGAATCAATGACATGCATTTGGAGTGTTTTAACCCATCCTGTAATGTTCAAAGCAAACTTAGCTCTTTTCCCATGTATCCATCTAATAAGTTTCACGTTTCAAATAAAAGTAGTTCTATGTTATTTTCATTTTTTTTTTGTTTTCATAACTTTAACCCATCTTTGTCTTTATAAGCTTTCATTTTCTTTATTTTTTTGTTCATGATTATTATTTTAAAACAATATATTATGATATGAATACATTATATTTTAGATTTTCGATTTATAAAAATTCAAATATCAATACATTTCAATTCAAGTCAATAAAATTAATCATAAAAATACACATATTCTCTTGTTTTAGTGTTTAAAACATAAGTTCATTTTTAAAAATGGTCTAAAATAATGTAATTCAATCTACCCATGATGATTTGGGTGTAATAAACCTAGTCACCTTGAGAAGGCTACTATGTTAAACAAATACATTAGGTAGCTAAGTACTATGGAAATGAATATGTCATGTTGAATCAATGACATGCATTTGGAGTGTTTAACCCATCCTATAATGTTCAAAGCAAACTTAGCTCTTTTCCGATGTATCCGTCTAATAGGTTTCAGGTTTATAATAAAAGTAGTTCTACGTTATTTTCACATTTTTTTTTGGTTTTCATAACTTTAACCCATCTTTGTCTTTATAAACTTT
>NW_026113354.1:0-27597 GCF_024323335.1 Lathyrus oleraceus | reverse complement strand
ACTCTTGTTCCTCACATATTGACTTGAGTCTTAGAGTGCTAATCTTTGCAGGTTTCCCCACTCCACCACATCGAAAGCTTTGGTCCTTGTCACCACCCGCTTCTTAACTCATTCTGGTTATAGAATTGAACAGTAGCGTCGTCTGTGGGAATCGAATTCTGATTCTATGATTTCACTTTCGTTCTCCCATTCATCAACTCGCAACCTCCCCAAGTCACCGAATTTCTGGATCAAACACGAGAATTCATGGTGTTTCAATTCGATTAATTGCCATTTAAATTTTGATTCCTCGAACTTCCAGATCTCTAGTTTCTAAACTTAAGGTGCTGGTTAGATCTAAAGCTACTCGATCCGTCGTCGCATGCTAAGCTTTCATTGCTTCTTTAGCAGCAATCAATCAACCGCCTCTACCTTCTTTCGCAAGGCATCGCAAATCATGGAACAATGATTATGTTTCATCCATATATGTTTCTGGCTTCACAGAAGCCAGATCTGCTCAAGTTACTCTGATCAATCCACATGTTCGACCCTAGTATTGCAACTAGAAGCCGTGTTTTTCCTCCAGGTGTTGCAAGAAAACCTCAGTGTGTAAGAGGCTAATGAACTATTGAACAATGGTTTTCTGAGAGTTACTCTGGTAACTGGTGTTGATCGTGCATTAAAGTCTAAGAAGCTTACGCCGCATGCATTCATTGGTCCTTATTAGATTCTCCAAAGAGTCTGAGAAGTTTCCTATCGAGTTACCTTACCCTCCATTTCTTCGAAGCTTCATGATGTCTTGAATGTTCTCATCTTCGGTGGTATATTCTTGATCCATATCATGAGATGTTTTGTTCAAGATAGAAGAACATTGAAGATTTTTCTGTCTTACAATCCATCCCAAAGAATGATGCTTGTGAGTTTGGGCGGCTTCATATTAGTAAGGATTAGGGTAAAGTTGTTTAACGAGTGCTTTTATAGTAAAACCTTATTATTTTATGTCTTGGTTAAATATAAAACTGAAGGGTTAGAACATTTTGTTTACACTTATAACAAATAAAGCATAAATTGTGATAGTTGGGAACCAAAGCTTGTACTGAGTTGTTTTCTCACCTTAGTGTTTGAAAACCCAAGGGAATATATGGTTTTCCATATTGGTTTTAAGAATTATATCAAAAGATGAGAGGTTTTGACATACTTTTTATGTGTATGTGTGCATATTACCTTATTACCTAAAGACCTATTATTGCTTTGTTTAAAACTAACCTATTAAAACCTAGATAAACAACAAAGCACAAGATCAATTGGACTTTTACACTTTCACATATTAAGTCTACAACTTCAACATCACATTTTATATCTTCAAATTCCTTTGCTTGATTCAACATTGTTCAGCACTTTGATTTGGAATTTGATACATTTGACTGATCAAACTTGTGATTGATTCTTTCTTGTTTAGATGTCATCATCAATAACCATTGAAAGAGATTTCATCATCAAAACCACTTGACGAAATTACCTACACATCAAATAAAACAACATGAAGATGGTGGAATTTCTCTTTGGATAAATTTATCGATTAAATTTTTTTAATGCTTTTTTCGTAATTTAATGTTATTGTGTTTGAGTTACTAGCACAAGCTACATACTCACACTAGGTTAAAAAGAAAACTTTCAAGCATAAACTAGTATTTTGACTAAAGTCAAAATTTATTGAATTGAGTCAAGAATGATGATGAATCGATTCAAGCATTTTTTGTCAAAATTAATCGAGAAGATTTTATGAATCACATTTAATTCGGGAAATGTGATTTGTTTCAAGGTTTTTTAAGCCATCCAAATTTGTTTTGGTCCCAAAAATAACATTTAATATTTTTTCCAATTCTCTATTTATTTTCGAATTAAAACCCATTAGGATTTATTTTCCTGTATTTAAACACCTTTGGACGTGGTCGTCAATGTTATCTTTTGATATAACAAAATTATTATATTTGTTATCGGATGGATTCAAGAAATTATCTTAGAGGTTTTACATTTGCAATTATGTGTTCTCTTTCTAATGTGAGAGAAGAAATGTAGAGAGTAATAATTAAGGGACACACCTGAAATGTGAGCAAACATTTCTACATTAAAAATAATAATAATATTATTTTAAAACACATATTTGTTTTTTCTAAAACGACATTAATTATAATTATGAATCGGAATAAGGATTATTAAGAATTAAACAAAAGAAATATATCATAGGGTATCTATAGAGTACGGGCTTAATTTTGTCATATATGGGACAAAGAAAATATATCATATGGTAAAATCTATATTCATAAAAAAAAACAGTTGTAAGAATAATGAGTGTTAAAAAAACATTAACTAATGAAATCAAAATACTGCATAAATAATAAATAAAGAAAGAGATGCATTAAATTCTCTGAATGTTTCAAAAGGAAATATACTAAAATGTTGTCAATTACTTGTGAGTCTTTTATATATTGTCATTAAGTATTAAACAAAAGGAAATATATTGTATCATATCTATATCTATAGATTACGAACTAAATTTGTCAATTATGAGAGATACACAAATCCACGGTAAAATCTTTATTGATAAAAAAAATGACACTTGTAAGAATTATGAAATCAAATACAACAAAATAATAAATAAGGAAAGAGATATGCATAATGTTTCAAACAGAAATCTATTTTTCCTCTATAAAGTGTCAAAGTGGATTGACATATATGTGAGTATAGTTGACATCAACCATCAAGAATCCTTCAAGAAAATAATCAAGTATTCAACGATGAAGAAAACAATCAGGAATTCTCCATCGGAATTGTTGCAAAGAAAAGTGGTTAATGGTGAACTCAAGGCAAATCCATTGTTTGCCGGAGGAAAATGTATCAAGAAGAAAAAGTTGATTTCCATTAGAATGGTTGGAAGAAAAATAACAAAATCAGATGAAGAAGATAAAAAGGTTAATGATCCTGAAGTGAAGAAGAGTGATGAGAAGAAACTAGTTGATATTTATGTTGATGATCCAGAAGTGAAGAGAACTCTATCTAATTGGAGACTTGTGAAACAAGTT
This sequence comes from Lathyrus oleraceus, assembly GCF_024323335.1. Taxonomy (NCBI): domain Eukaryota; kingdom Viridiplantae; phylum Streptophyta; class Magnoliopsida; order Fabales; family Fabaceae; genus Lathyrus; species Lathyrus oleraceus. Next base: position 24,535 of record NW_026113354.1, on the reverse strand, counting down.
ACTCAACACAAGGTTGAGAAGATCCAAAACATTAGAGAAGTTGCTCGACAGAACCTTGACAAGATTCAAAATACTGCTTGTTTCAATGATAACATTGATGCTATGAATGAATTTTACAAGCTTATTGGATATTCCAGCTGATCGCATTTTCACATGTCTTTTCGCATCATTGTATGGGAATGGTTATTGTGATTAGGGTTTCTCCATTATTAGTTTATTTTTGAGTCAAACTTTGTATTATATTGTGTTATAATGAAGTTTATATTTTTTAAAGAATCAAATTTTAATTAAAGTATTTGATCTTTTTTAGTTTATTCATCTCTTTCTTTATTTATTATTTATGTAGTAAAGAATCAAATTTTAATAAATGAAGCTTAATACTGTTTACACTTTAAAAATAAATTATATGGCAATTTTTTATTATTATAGAAATTACTTTTTTTAGTAAAGAAAGAAATGACCAATTAGGGTTGTTGTATATAGTATCTTAGTCAAGTTAAATGTAGGCATTTCTTTTCATTATATTGAAATTTTTGGTCCACCATCACCATTGCTTCTAAACTCATTTCTAATTCTAGAACACAACAGTAGCAGATTTCGTAGGATTATTCCAAGATTTGATTTCCTATTGTATAGGTGTGGAATTATTCTAAGAATTAATATTCTATTGGGATTCTCACAAATTTAAGAAATATCTAAAAAGGAAAAAAAATAGAGCAATTGAATTAGTTGGTTACAACCACGCAAAAGGAAGTATCAATGTTGCCGAAATTGTACAATGAATAATAAATTTAATTATTTTTTCTAATTATTTTTCATTTATTAGTTGTATTAATTAAACATAATTAGTTTTTTAGTTATGCTTTAGTTAGTTTGTTCCACTTCTTTATCAATATCGTTGACATTCATGAATATCAAGCAAATGAGACTCTTTATCAAGAAGAGAAATCGGGGTCGAGTTCTTTAGAAGTGGACAAGACTTATATAGGAAGGCTTTTTAAGCCATCCAAATTTGTTTCGGTCCAAAAATAACATTTTAATATTTTTTCCAATTCTCTATTTATTTTCGAATTAAAACCCCATTAGGATTTATTTTCCTGTATTTAAACACCTTTGGACGTGGTCGTCAATGTTATCTTTTGATATAACAAATTTATTATATTTGTTATCGGATGGATTCAAGAAATTATCTTAGAGGTTTTACATTTGCAATTATGTGTTCTCTTTCTAATGTGAGAGAAGAAATGTAGAGAATAATAATTAAGGGACACACCTGAAATGTGAGCAAACATTTCTACATTAAAAAAATAATAATAATATTTATTTTGAAACAAATATTTGTTTTTTCTAAAACGACATTAATTATAATTATGAATCGGAATAAGGATTATTAAGAATTAAACAAAAGAAAATATATCATAGGGTATCTATAGAGTACGGGCTTAATTTTGTCATATATGGGACAAAAGAAAATATATCATATGGTAAAATCTATATTCATAAAAAAAAGACAGTTGTAAGAATAATGAGTGTTAAAAAAACATTAACTAATGAAATCAAAATACTGCATAAATAATAAATAAAGAAAGAGATGCATTAAATATACTAAAATGTTGTCAATTACTTGTGAGTCTTTTATATATTGTCATTAAGTATTAAACAAAAGGAATATATCGTATCATATCTATATCTATAGATTACGAACTAAATTTTGTCAATTATGAGAGATACACAACTCCACGGTAAAATCTTTATTGATACAAAAAATGACACTTGTAAGAATTATGAGGGTTAAATAATTATTAAATAATGAAATCAAAATACAACAAAAATAATAAATAAGGAAAGAGATATGCATTAAATTCTCTGAATGTTTCAAAAACAGAAATCTATTTTTCCTCTATAAAGTGTCAAAGTAGATTGACATATATGTGAGTATAGTTGACATCAACCATCAAGAATCCTTCAAGAAAATAATCAAGTATCCAACGATGAAGAAAACAATCAGGAATTCTCCATCGGAATTGTTGCAAAGAAAAGTGGTTAATGGTGAACTCAAGGCAAATTCATTGTTTGCCGGAGGAAAATGTATCAAGAAGAAAAAGTTGATTTCCATTAGAATGGTTGGGAGAAAAATAACAAAATCAGATGAAGAAGATAAAAAGGTTAATGATCCTGAAGTGAAGAAGACTGATGAGAAGAAACTAGTTGATATTTATGTTGATGATCCAGAAGTGAAGAGAACTCTATCTAATTGGAGACTTGTGAAACAAGTTACTCAACACAAGGTTGAGAAGATCCAAAACATTAGAGAAGTTGCTCGACAGAACCTTGACAAGATTCAAAATACTGCTTGTTTCAATGATAACATTGATGCTATGAATGAATTTTACAAGCTTATTGGATATTCCAGCTAATCGCATTTTCACATGTCTTTTCGCATCATTGTATGAGAATGATTATTGTGATTAGGGTTTCTCCATTATTAGTTTTATTTTGAGTCAAACTCTGTATTATATTGTGTTATAATGAAGTTTATAATCAAATTTTAATTAAAGTATTTGGTTTTTTTTGTTTATTCATCTTTATTGTTATTATTCAACTCATAAACTATCTTAATTTTTCTTTGAAATTTGAAAAAAATATTCATTTGGCCTCTATAAAATTGTAAAAGCTGAATCCTTAATACTGTTTACATACTTTAAAAATAAATTATATGGCAATTTTTTATTATTATAGAAATTACTTTTTTTAATAAAGAAAGAAATAACCAATTAGGGTTGTTGTATATAGTATCTTAGTCAAGTTAAATGTAGGCATTTTTTTTCATTATATTGAATTTTTGGTCCATCATCCCCATTGCTTCTAAACTCATTTCTAATTCTAGAACACAACAGTAGCAGATTTCGTAGGATTATTCCAAGATTTGATTTCCTATTGTATAGGTGTGGATTATTCTAAGAATTAATATTCTATTGGGATTCTCACAAATTTAAGAAAATATCTAAAAAAAAAGGAAAAAAAAATAGAGCAATTGAATTAGTTGGTTACAACCACGCAAAAGGAAGTATCAATGTTGCCGAAATTGTACAATAAATAATAAATTTAATTATTTTTTCTAATTATTTTTTCATTTATTAGTTGTATTAATTAAACATAATTAGTTTTTTAGTTATGCTTTTAGTTAGTTTGTTCCACTTCTTAATGAGTTTAATGGGATGACTCATAAAAAGAAGAATCGTGAGTTTTTTTATGAACATTCTAAAAAAACCTCAAGTAAATTTTTATTATGTTTAGTAATTTATTTAATTATTTTGTACAACTAAAATATTTAAATTCTTTTATATAACTAAATTATTTATATTCTGATAAATGTTAGTTTATTTAAATTTTTATGTGTGTGTAGGAGAAGTATAAAAGACAACTTACACACTATCTATTACGACATTCTGAAGTAGTAGTAACGACATGAACATATCCTAGTGATCCTATTGTGTCATCACAGACTTGGAATGGTATCACTGGAGGGAAGAAGAAAAATGGGAGAAGGTATGATAGCGGTCCTTTGGCCAAAAATTTCAATCCATGGGGTATGTGTTTGAGCATGAAAATTGTTGAAGGAAAATGATCGTTTCGTCCACCAATTTTAACTAATTTTTTAAAATTTAGACCTATCACTGAGTAAATGGTCGGACCAATGAATCACCGGTCGGACTGCATGACTTCTAATTTTGTTTATATAAAATTAAAAAAAATCATAAAATAAAATTCTTGACATAAATTTCATACCTATAAAATATATGAATAAAATTTCTTAAACCTTATGAGGTATTTGAAGTCCCACAAAAATTTGTCAAACAACACAAATTAATCAACCATTTGAGATGCTCTAAGAAACCACCTAATGAATAATTGAAACTTTAGACTCTCAAAATCAAATATCAATGCATCAAAGCTAGAATAATTGATGTTGGAGCAGTTTTTATAGGAGAATTATGAACAAATTCTTTATAAGATGTATATTAAGTGTGTTAAAGGCAAGAGAACTGTGACTAAATACATAGTTGAGTTCTTACATTTTTCTGAGCGTAACGAATTGGAAGAATCAAAGATCCAGAAAGTGGCTTCATACATCAGTGGCATAAAGGGATCCTTGTAGGAGAATATGGATTTACATATTGTAAGGACTCTAGTTGAGGAATTCATTCTAGCTTTGATGGCTGAATTAATGGAGAAATCCCCTTGAAATTTCCCATCTTTTAGGTATTCCCCCCAAAATAACTTTGAATCAAAATGCGACAATGAAAAGAGTGCAACAACTAGGGATTCCAACCTTGAGAATAAGGGGACTATCAAACCTAGCGGTGTGCAGCAGGGTAAAACATCAGCCCAGAGGCAGAATAATCCATATGTCAAATCCACAAGAGACACGTGTTATCATTGTAATGGAATAGGTCATAAATCAAATGCTTCTACAACAAGGAGAGTCACTGCTGTTGCGGAAGAAAGGGAAGTGGACGAGGGAAAATAAGAACATGCAGTTTAGAAATGTGAATATGCAGGGGTTGAGTTTGCATATGAAGAATCTGATGAGATGGTAAATTTTGTGTTGCAGAGAATTTTACTAGCATCCAAAGGTGAATAACATCGCAAGAATTTGTTTAAAACACATTGTTCTATCAAGAACAACGTGTGTAATCTAATTGTGGATAGTGATAGCATGGAGAATCTGGTATCACAGAAACTGGTAGATTATTTAAGGTTTTCCACAGAGCCCCCTGAGAAGCCATACTCCCCCGGTTGAGTAAGTATGGCTCCCATGTTTGAGTAACATTAGCCTGCTGAGTTCTTATATCCATCGAAAAACAATACAGAGAAAAGGTACTTTGTGAAGTTCATGATATGAATGTGTGTCATATTTTATTTGATAGGTCTTGGCAACTTTATAATGTTATCACTTATCGAGAACGGGATAACGTGATGATGTTTACATGGGGCACATATAAACTTGCTATGGCTCCTGTTATGCACTTTGACAAAACTTTAGGAGGAAAGAAATCTAGTTTATTGTTGATGACACAAAGTGAAAATAAGCATGATGAGACTATTAAAGAAACTGAATTTTTATGCCAAGTGGTCGGTAAAGGGTTGATGAGTGTTGTAAAAGAGGAAAAAACAATTCCAGAAGAAGTGATATGGATTTTGGAGGATTTCAAGGAATTGACCGCATATGAGCTACGAAACGATTTCTCTCTTAAGCGAGATAAACCCCAGAAAGTTAAAGTATTCAATACGGGAGAGAATGTGATGGTTTTTCTGCATAGGGAGATGTTTCCAGTTGGTACGTACAGCAAGTTCCAACCACATAAGTATGACCCATTCAAAGTGACCCAAAAGATCAATGATAATGCTTATGTGGATTTCATGAATAGATCAAAGAATTTCAATGTCGGTGACATTCATGAATATCAAGCAAATGAGACTCTTTATCAAGAAGGGAACTCGGAGTCAAGTTCTTTAGAGGTGGAGAAGACTGATCTAGGAAGGCTTTTTAAGTCATCTGAATTTGTTTAAGTCCCCAAAACAAAATTTTAATATTTTTGTAATTCTCTATTTTATTTCTTATTTTGGATTAAAAGCCCATTAGGATTTACTTTTCTGTATTTAAACACCTTTGGATGTGACCATCAATGTTATATTTGGATATAATAATATTTAGTATTTTTGTTATCGGATGGATTTCATAAATTATCTTACAGGTTTTAAGCTTGCAATCATGTATTCTCATTCTATGTTTAGCGCTTGCTAATTCCTAGTATTTTTGACTCTGTCAATTAAAATAAATTGAGTATTTTTTTATTGAGATTAAAAATAATGTTCTAAACGTGTAAAATAGTTTTAAACTATCATCTAATAAAAATTCATTAATCTATCATACCATTAACATAATTTTAAAATACAAACGTGATTTAACAGAATACATGTTTTCGATTTTTTGTAAAATGTACAATTACTTTAGACTATCGATATATATTATTTTTTATTTTTTATTTTTATTTTTTGGATAACAAAACACACAATATTAAGGCTGATATCTAACTAGAAAAATAATGAGTATTTATATAGAGTTTAATAGTTATGTACTAACGATATAAAATAATTTTATATATAAATTCAATAAGAGTTTATCGTTCAGCTACGTCACATAAAAATTACAATTTAATTTTCCAAAATATTAGATAGTAATTAATTTACGTGTAAATTACTTGTGAGTCTTTTATATATTATTATTAAGTATTATACAAAAGGAAGTCTATCGTATCATATATATATATATATATATATATATATATATATATATATATATATATATATATATATATATATATATATATATATATATATATATATATCTATATATATATATATATATATATAGATATATATATATATATATATATATATAACTCTAAGGTAAAATCTATATTCATACAAAAAGAGACCGTTGTAAGAATAATGAGTGTTAAACAATTATCAAATAATGAAATCAAAATACTACATAAATAATAAGAAAGAAAGAGAATCCACCGATGAAGTGTCGATATATATATATATATATATATATATATATATATATATATATATATATATATATATTTATTTATTTATATGAGTATAGTTCACGACAACCATACGACAACCATCAAGAATCCTTCAAGAAAATAATCAAGAATCCACCGATGAAGAAAACAATCAGAAATTCTCCATCGGAATTGTTGCAAAGTGTTAAGAATATGTTATCAATCAATTAGTATTGATTGATATTCAATTAGTCATAACTGTAATTGATATTATTTTCTATTGTATATTCCCTATTTGCATATAAATATACATCATGTGTGATCATATTAGACACACAGAGATACAATTACAATATGGTATCTAGAGCTGGTTGACCTACTGTCTTCCACAAAAAAAAAAAATTCTTTTTTTTCCGGCCACCCACAGCGCCGCCGCCGTCTCCGTCGCTCCTGTCGACTTTTCGGCGAGATTCCTATACGCCGGAATCGTCTCCTACAGATCGTCCAGATTCACTGCCTTCCGCAGCCGCACGTAAATCTCACGCGTCGGACAATCAGCCGCGCATCCGCTGCCCCCAGCCGTCGCCGTTTTTTCAGATCTGCTCTCGGTTTTTCGTTCCGAGCCATCAAATTTCATGGGAGATACCGATTCCATCATGTTCATTAAAATTCCACTTATTCCGTGTGAGAAACTGACCGGAACAACCAACTACAACATATGGGCTGGTGCTGTCAAGATGTGGTTTCACGGTCAGGGATATGAGGATCACTTAACTACAAAAGCCGATACTATTCTCGCCGCCAAACGCGATAAGTGGAAACGAATTGATGCTTCTCTATGCACTGTGTTATGGTTTTCCATAGCAACTAATCTCCAAGCCCAGTACCAAGCCTATACCACTTGCTACGAGGGTTGGGAAAAAGGCCAAGAAAGTCTTCTCAAATTATGTCCATAATCTTTACAGTGTCATCACCAAACTCCGCTCTTTGAAATTGGAGAATATGGATATGCAAGGTTATCTGACTCAGCTGAACAACAAAGTAAGTATTTCATGGTCATGGCACTTGCTGGACTTCCATCTGAACTTGATTCCATTCAGAATCAGATTTTATCAGGTACCAGCGCTCCTAACTTTGAAGCAGTTAGTGAACAATTGTTACGCTTGGCTACACCTCATGCTTTTGGACCGGTCCCTACTTCCTCTCCCACTGAATCATCTGCTCTTGCTTCCCACTATCACGGTCATGGTGGACGAACCGGTGGACGAGGTGGACGTCAAAGTATTCGTTGTAACTATTGCAATTGTTATGGTCACATTGAAGCCGATTGTCGTACAAAGGCAAGAGAACAACAACGACAACCACGGATCGCTGTTGTTGCTCAACCGGATATCACTAAAGATGTCACTCTTCCCGCCGCTGATTACAATGATTTCCTCCAATACAAAGCAGCCCATCAACAATCATCATCTGCCGCTGCTGCTCAGTCGGGTAATCCTGTAGCTTTTTTCTCTACACCTTCACTTGGTCCTTGGGTCCTTGACTCGGGTGCATCTGATCATATGACTGGTAATAAATCTATTTTATCTCATTTGTCTTATTCTGATTCTTTGCCTTCTGTCACTGTGGCGGATGGTTCTAAAGCCAAAGTTCAAGGCCTTGGTCAGGCACATCCACTTCCAAACTTGTCTTTAGAGTCTGTCCTTTACATTCCTGGTTGTCCCTTTAATCTAATATCTGTTCACAAGCTTATTCGTACTCTTGATTGTTCAGTTCTTTTTAATGCTAATTCTGTTCATATCCAGGATCGACGTACAGGACGGACGATTGGAGCAGGGAGTGAAGCTGGAGGATTATATCATCTTTCTCCACCGGTGGCATGTGCTTCTATTGCTTCTCAAGAACTCACACATCAACGGTTGGGTCACCCTAGTCAAAATAAAATGCGTCTTTTAGTTCCTAGTCTTTCTAAGCTTTCTTCTTTTGAGTGTCAGTCCTGTCAATTAGGCAAACATACTCGTAGTACTTATTGTCAACGAGTAAATAAAAGTGTTGCATCATCTTTTGCTTTAGTTCACTCTGATATTTGGGGTCCTAGTCGTGTGAAGTCTACTTTAGAATACTATTACTTTGTAACGTTCATCGACGATTACTCACAATGCACTTGGTTATTTCTAATGAAAAATCGTTCAGATGTTTTCCGTATATTCCAAGAGTTTTATTGGCGGAAGAAATGACTGCATTACATTCAAATAACACTTGGGACATTGTTCGTTTACCTCCAGACAAAACTACAGTGGGCTGTCGATGGGTTTATACAGTGAAAATTGGACCAGATGGTCAGATTGATCGTTTTAAAGCTCGTTTGGTAGCCAAGGGATACACACAAATATTTGGCCTTGATTATGGTGACACCTTTTCTCCTGTGCCCAAGATTAGTTCAGTCCGTCTCTTCCTTGCATTAGCTGCTATTAATCATTGGTCGCTTCATCAGTTGGATATTAAAAATGCATTCTTACACGGAGAATTGGAGGAGGAAGTGTATATGGATCAACCTCCAGGTTTTACTATTCCTGGTAATTCAAGATTTGTTTGTCGGCTCAATCGATCTCTTTATGGGCTAAAACAATCTTCACGTGCTTGGTTTGGTCGCTTCATCTCTGCCTTGATACAGTTTGGTATGACTAGATGTGAAGCAGATCATTCTGTTTTCTTCCTTCACTCTTCCAACGGACAACACATCTTTCTTGTGGTTTATGTTGATGACATTGTTATCACTGGAGACGCTACAGACGATATTCAGCGACTCAAAACTCATCTTTTCAAAAACTTTCAGACAAAAGATTTGGGTCCACTCAGATACTTCTTAGGTATTGAGGTTGCACAGTCCTCATCAGGCATTGCAATTAACCAACGTAAGTATGCATTAGACATCCTAACTGAAACTGGTATGCTTGACTGTCGTCCGATTGCTACTCCTATGGATCCCAATGTCAAGCTTCTTCCGGGTCAGGGGGAGTTGTTGAAAGACCCGAGAAGATATCGACGTCTAGTGGGTAGACTCAATTATCTTACCGTCACCAGACCGGATATTACTTTTGCAGTGAGTATTGTGAGTCAATTCCTTAATGCTCCTTGTGATACTCATTGGAATGCCGTTATTCGGATTCTCAGATATATAAAGAATGCACCAGGAAAAGGCCTATTATATGAAGATAAGGGTGATGCTAATCACTTGTTACTCAGATGCAGATTGGGCAGGATCACCGTCAGATAGGAGATCCACTTCTGGATATTATGTTCTTATTGGAGGAAATATGATCTCATGGAGAAGCAAGAAACAAAACACAGTTGCATTATCTAGTGTTGAAGCTGAATATCGGGCTATGCCAGCAGCCTCAAAAGAACTTGCTTGGCTTAAGAATTTGCTCTCAGAACTTAGGTTCGGTGACCTTCAGAACACAAAACACATATGCGACAATCAAGCGGCACTCCACATTGCGTCCAATCCGGTTTTCCATGAACGGACCAAGCACATAGAAATAGATTGTCACTATGTAAGAGACAAGGTACTGTCGGGAGAAATAACCACGGAATTTGTAAAATCTGAAGATCAATTGGCTGATATGTTTACCAAGTCTCTCAAGGGTTCTCGAGTGAATTATATTTGTAACAAGCTCGGATCATACAATATATACGATCCGGCTTGAGGGGGAGTGTTAAGAATATGTTATCAATCAATTAGTATCGATTGATATTCAATTAGTCATAACTGTAATTGATATTATTTCCTATTGTATATTCCCTATTTGCATATAAATATACACCATGTGTGATCATATTAGACACACAAAGATACAATTACAATACAAAGAAAAGTGGGTAATGGTGAACTCAAGGCAAATCCATTGTTTGCGAGAGGAAAAAGTTGATTTCCATTAGAGTGATTGGGAGAAAAATAAGAAAATCAGAAGAAGATAAAAAGGTTAATGATACTGAAGTGAAGAAGAGTGATGAGAAGAAACTAGTTGATATTTATGTTGATGATCAAGAAGTAAAGAGAACTCTATCTAATTGGAGACTTGTGAAACAAGTTACTCCACACACGGTTGAGAAGATCCAAAACATTAGAGAAGTTGCTCGACAGAACCTTGACAAGATTCAAAATACTGCTTGTTTCAATGATAACATTGATGCTATGAATGAATTTTACAAGCTTATTGGATATTCCAGCTGATCGCATTTTCACATGTATTTTCGCATCATTGTATGAGAATGGTTATTGTGCTTAGGGTTTCTCCATTATGACTTTTACTCTGACTCAAATATTGTATTATATTGTGTTATAATGAAGTTTATATTTTTCTAAAGAGTCAAATTTTAATTAAAATATTTGGTCTCTTTGAGTTTATTGATCTTTATATATTATTTTTATGATTGTTATTATTCAACTCATAAACTATCGGAATTTTCATTTATGGATAAGATGTTTGATCCAACCATCCAATTCTACTTCCATGAGAAGATGACGAAGCTTAATACATAGTCTTTTTTTCGTTTAAATTTGAAAAAAGTGTTCACTTGGCCTCTATGAAATTGTTAAAAAGTTGTATCCTCAATACTTTTTACATACTTAAAAAAATATCAACGGTGATTTTTTATTATTATAGAAATTATTTTTTCAATAAAGAAAGAAAGAACCGAATAGGATTCTTGTATATATAATCTTAGTAAAGTTAAATGTAGGCATTTAATTTTAGTTTTTATCTTTTGTTATACGCCGGTAATATCGACTTCAGCCTACCATCATGAACGGTCCACATTCCTTCAAAAAAAATTCTAAGCACACGAGAATTGTTGTCCTAATAATCGTAAGGATCTTAACTGCATTCACATCCAATGACTTTCTGCAATTCGCTCCTAATAAATAGTGAATTTGCTATTTCCCTCTCTCTCTCTCTCTCTCTCTCTCTCTCTCTCTCTCTCTCTCTATATATATATATATATATATATATATATATATATATATATATATATATATATATATATAATATATATATACACTGAAAGTCTCATACTGAGATATCAAATTTCCAATTCAATTTTCCTTTACTCGTCTCTCTCACCTACTGACGTGAGCATTGACTCTTAACCTTACAGGTTCCCCTATTCCACTACATTGAAAGTGTTGGTCCACCGTCACAGTAGCGCAGTTTTTTGGATTATTCCAAGAATTAATTTTCTATTGGATATATGTGGAATTATTCCAAGAATTAATTTCCTATTCGGATTCTCACGAGTTTAAGTTAATATCTAAAAAGGCAAAAAAAAAATAGAGCATCTGAATTAGTTTGTTGTAACCACACACAAGGAGGATAAATTTAATTATTTTTTAATTATGATTTTAATTAGTTTGACGATATGGGGATTCCACTTCTTAATTAGCTACATGAGATGACTCGTAAAAAGAAAAATGGTGAGTTTGTTGATGAACATTCTAGAAAAACTCAAGTAAGATTTTATTATATTTAATAATTTTTTAAATTATTTTGTATAACTAAAATATTTAAATTCTTTTATATAATTAATTTATTTAAATTCTTATAAATTTTAATTTATCTAAATATTTATGTGTGTAGTAAGAGTATAAAAGACAACTTGCACACTACCTATTGCGTCATTTTGAAGTAGTAGTAACGACATGGACAAATCCTACTGATCCTATTGTGTCAACACAAACTTGGAATGGTATAACTGAGGAAGAAGAAAAATGGGAGAATGTATGGTGTTGGTCCTCTTGTCACAAATTTCATTCTATGGGATAGGTGTTTGAGCATGAGAATTGTTGATGGAGAAGGATCGTCTCATCCATCAATTTTAACCAATGTTTTAAAATTTAGATCGGTCACTAATTTAGTGGTCGGACCACTGGGTCACTGGTCAGACCGCCTGACTTCTAATTTAGTTTATATAAATTTAAAAAAATCATGAAACAAAATTATTGACATAAATTTCATACCTATAAAATATATGTAAGAAAAATATACCTATAAAATTTAAACTTCCAAACATACTAATATGCTTATAAATTAACAAAAATAAGAAAAGTAATTGTATGATATAATAGTGCCATACACTAATAAACTAATATAGAACATAAACAAATTTTATGCGCTATATAGATAATTAAAAATAAAAGATTGAGTAGAAAATAAAAATCTATAAATAAAAATAATGTGACTTTTACTTAAAAATAATAATGAAATTCATAAATAAAAAAGTTAATAAAAATAATGTGATTTTTACTTAAAAATGATTATGAGATTTATATTGAAAATAATATGAAAATTTAATACCATGTTTCTGTTGGGGAGTCTGGGAAAGTCAGGAACCCCAAGATTAATGTTTCAGGACCACTAGTGAGGGAGACACCACATCTCAACCAAAAACCTTATGGTGTTAGATAAATGGGTCATCTCTCTTATAAATCAAGCATTCAATCCATTCGTAGGGAATGTGAGACTTTAACCATTCACATTGACATCCAACATTCTCTCGCACAAGCGTGAGTCCCCCATATCATATAAAAAAATCCAACAACGGATTGAGCTCCTACTCTCCCACCAAGTCGAACCACAACTCTAATACCATTGGTGGGGAGTCCGGGAAGACGGTAGCAACAATAAGACTAATGCTTCAGGACCACAAGAGAGGGAGACGTCATTTCTCATGTGGTATGTCCCTTTCTTGTGGTTCTGGAACATTCTTCCCATTGGTGCTCCCGATTCTCCCGGAATCCTCACCAATGGTATTAGAGTTGTGGTTCGACTTGGTGGGGGAGCGGGACCTGGACCCGGTGGTGGATCTTGTATAGGATGTGGGGGACTCACACTTGTGGGGGAGAATGTTGGATGCAAGTGTGAGTGGTTAAAGTTCCATGTTACCTATAAATGGGTGGAATGTTGAATTTATAAGAGAGATGGACCATTTACCTAACATCTTAAGGTTTTTGGTTGATATGTGGTATCTCCCTCTCTCGTGGTCCTAAAGAATTGGGTGCCCATTGGTGTTCCCGACACTCTTGGACTCCCTAACACTTTCTTTTGTAACATAAACTTTTTCTTCCAAATAATGTGATTTATACTAAAAATAATATGGAAATATAATTTCATTTTTCTTTTGTAACATGATTTTTTTTTCAAAATTTTGGTTAATTTTTAAATATAATTACTTTTTTCTTTTTTAACATTATTATATATAAGCTAAAATATCGGATTCTTTTCAAAACTTTTGATAATAACATAGGATTATAAAACAAGGACACCAAAACTTGAGAAAAATGAAAATATAAGGATCAAAATTTTAATTAAGTTAGAAATAAACATAAAAAGATCAACCCACTAGATCAAGAAATCCCCTAGTTCAGTGGTCTGACCAGTCAACGAACCGGGTGACACCTGTTTTTATCGATCAATTGCAACTATGGTCATATGATCTTACGAGACTGCTCTACCATCTGGTTAATGGTCTAACCAGTCCGACCAGTATGAACGGGGTTTTAAAACACTAATTTTAACTCTTGATATGGTATAAACTGTTAGAAATTTAGCACAGAGTGAGGCAACACACAAAACACTCAGAAAGAATTAAATGATGAAATGAGGAAAACAATTAGAGTTGGAGAATGGAATGAGGAGAAAATAATTGGAGTTGGGGGAAGCATTGTAATTTGTAAGTGAGCGTTCACAAAAGTTTGAACAGTTAATGTATTCTCAAATGAATCAAACTTTAGGCCGTGGATATGAAAGTTTTGTCAGAGATGGCAGATTTGGAGGAGTTGGCGGACATAAACAACATCATGTAGAAGAGGAGAACTAGGAAGATGACTCATATGATTGAGTATATGATATTTGTTTTGAATTTTATATATGAATTATAAGTTTGCACTATTTATTTTAATTCTTAAATATTAATTTTTACATTTCTATAATTTTATTTGCACTTATAATTATATTATTATAAATTTTTTAAAGAAATATTTATTTTAATTTATATAATAATATTATTATAATAATAACTTTTTATATAATATTTTAAATAATGTTAGGTTTACCCCCTCAGTTTTAAATTATCACACTACCTTGCCAGGGGGTTAACCCCTAGCAAATTTCCTACTCGATTTCCAAGGGCTTAACCCTAGCAAAATATGTTGCATCACCCTGTCAGTCCAACCTGTTGCAACTATGTGTGACTATGCATCCTAGTGTGCTACTCTACCATGTTTATAGCTTTTAGCTAGGTGTTAATACCAAGCAAGTTTGTGAGGGGTAAAACCCCTAACAAAAAAGTTGTGACGGTGTGTTTTGCGAGGTGATGCAAGACTCAAATTATGGGCGTTGTGAGGGGTTCAACCTCTTGAAAAATCCAGTTTTTCTTGTATTACTCCAGGGAGGGCTATTGTAGAAGTCATGATAGTCGAGGAATGACATGCCTTGAAGTACATGAGGCAGTGGAAGAACCAGAGAGCCAGATATACCCAATAGTTGGATTTTTCTTTGTATTTTAATCATTTGTATTTTGGTTTGTATTTTGTGAACAATACATGGTTTGCATTTTATCAAAAAAATTGGTATTTTGATTGAATTTTACATAAGTTCATTGTTTGATTGAATTATATATGGTAATTTTATTGTATTTAATGATCAATGTATGGTATCATTGAATTATATAAGGTTTATTAAAATATGTCGATTTATTTAAAAAAATATTTCCTATGTGAGAAACGTAATGTCCTGGGGGTTAATAAGCACACTATCATGAGTTTAAAAAGTGTCCAAGGGTTGGTTTGTAACTTAACCTACATACTCACCCCTTCTATGATTACGAAGGTTAACTTCTATATTATTTTTTGGAAAAATGGAGTTGGCTTACTTAAAAAGTGTTTTGGTGTGTACATGGGGCCTAGAAATGTTAACTTCCTTACTTAAAGCAACCCCTTATTACTTTCCTGAATGGCTTGTTCAGCCAAACCATGGGCCACCTAATTACTCTATCTACAAATGTAATGGATAGATCCATAACTGAAGCTCATAAGGTTTTATTTGATTTTCTCAATAGGGGCCCTAAATGACTTATCTCTTTTTCATTTTCATCCATTCTCTCCCTTTCTCTAAAACCCTAGTTACCACTTCTTTAAAATTCGTCAGAACTTTAACCCATTTTACATCCACCTTCCTCGCTAGCTCAAGAGCTTTGATAATGGCTCAACATTCTGTTGGAGTAGGTTTGTAGTACCCTTTTTGTCTCCAGGTAGCTTCGACTACTTTTTTCAAATTGGTTTTAAGAATTTTAATCAAAAGATGAAAGGCTTTGAAATATTTTTTATGTGTGTGTGCACATTGCTTCATTACCTAAAGACCTATTATTGCTTTGTTTAAAATTAACCTATCAAAACCTATATAAAGCACTAAACACAAGATCAGTTGGGCTTTCACACTTTCACATCTTCAAGTCTACGTCTTCAAGATCATAATTGTACATCTTCAAATTCCTTTCATTGATTCAACACTGTTTAGCACTTTGATCTGGAGCTTGATACATTTGACTGATGAGACTTGTGATTGATTCTTTCTTTCTTATATGTCATCATCATTAGATATTGAAAGAATTTTCATAATCAATACCACTTGACAAAATTACCTACACATAACATAAAACAACAATAAAGATGGTGGAATATCTCCTTTGGGTAAATTTATCACTTAAATTATGTTGATTCTCTTTTGTAATATAATTTTATTGTATTTGAGTTACTAGCGCAAGCCATATACTCACACTAGGTTAAAAAGAAAAAAGGTCATGTATAAAATGGTAATTTGACTACAGTCAACATTTATTGAATTCAGTCAAGATTGATGTTGAATCGATTCAAGCATTTTTGTCAAAATTAATCGAGTCACGTAGTTGTGTGAATCAATTCAAGTAATATTTGTTTTCAGAAATTTGGTTTCGGAAAACATGACTCAGGTCATGTTTCTCTTTGAATCGAGACAAGTAAGTTTTTGTGAATCACATTTATTTCGGAAAATGTGATTTAATTCAAGGTTTGCCATGAATTGATTCATGACTATTTTTCAATTTTATTTTTTAGTTCTGGAAATATAACTCAAGTCATGGAATTTTATGCATCGAGTTGCAGGACTTGAGTCACGGCTTGAAAACCTCACTCTTTTTTGTTGCTTGATTCGATTCATTGCAAGTTGTTGACTCGAATCATTAATGATTTTTTTAAACAGACTTTGTGCCTTTTCTCAGGCACATATAAAAAAATAAATAAAAGTAGTGTATTCTCTAAAGAGGTATGGAGTTTTTTGCTGTCGTATTCTATCAAAGATTCGGTTCAAGGATTTTGAGTAGAGGTATGGATATCGACCCTAAGCACACGAAAATTGTATTCACATTGAACGGTTCTTCGCAATTCCCTCATAATAAATAATAAATTTGTTATTTCCTTCTTTATATATAGGAAGACACCATAGTGAGGCAACAAATTTCAAATTCAACTTTTTTACTCTTCTCACTCACTATTAATTAGGATTTTCGACATGGAAAAATGCATGAGCAAACAAGTCAGAATAAATATATATATATATATATATATATATATATATATATATATATATATATATATATATATATATATATATATATATATATATATATATATAGAGAGAGAGAGAGAGAGAGAGAGAGAGAGAGAGAGAGAGAGAAGGCGCCATACTGACAAATTTTAAAAATTTCCTTTACTCTTGTTCCTCACATATTGACTTGAGTCTTAGAGTGTTAATCTTGTAGGTTTCCCCACTCCACCACATCGAAAGCTTTGGTCCATTGTCACCACCGCTTCTTAACTCAGTTCTGGTTATAGAATTGAACAGTAGCGTCGTCTGTGGGAATCGAATTCTGATTTCTATGATTTCACTTTCGTTCTCCCATTCATCAACTCGCAACCTCCCCAAGTCACCGAATTTCTGGATCAAACACGAGAATTCGTGGTGTTTCAATTGGATTAATTTCCATTTAAATTTTGATTCCTCGAACTTCCAGATCTCTAGTTTCTAAAACTTAAGGTGCTGGTTAGATCTAAAGCTACTTGATCCGTCGTCGCATGCTAAGCTTTCATTGCTTCTTTAGCAGCAATCAATCAACCGCCTCTACCTCTTTCGCAAGGCATCACAAATCATGGAACAATGATTATGTTTCATCCATATATGTTTCTGGCTTCACAGAAGCCAGATCTGCTCAAGTTACTCTGATCAATCCACATGTTCGACCCTAGTATTGCAACTAGAAGCCGTGTTTTTCCTCCAGGTGTTGCAAGAAAACCTCAGTGTGTAAGAGGCTAATGAACTATTGAACAATGTTTTTCTGAGAGTTACTCTGGTAACTGGTGTTGATCGTGCATTAAAGTCTAAGAAGCTTACGCCGCATGCATTTCATTGGTCCTTATTAGATTCTCCAAAGAGTCTGAGAAGTTTCCTATCGAGTTACCTTACCACCATTTCTTTCGAAGCTTCATGATGTCTTGAATGTGTCTCATCTTCGGTGGTATATTCTTGATCCATATCATGAGATGTTTTGTTCAAGATAGAAGAACATTGAAGATTTTTTCTGTCTTACAATCCATCCCAAAGAATGATGCTTGTGAGTTTGGGGCGGCTTCATATTAGTAAGGATTAGGGTAAAAGTTGTTTAACGAGTGCTTTTATAGTAAAACCTTATTATTTTATGTCTTGGTTAAATAGAAAACTGAAGGGTTAGAACATTTTGTTTACACTTATAACAAATAAAGCATAAATTGTGATAGTTGGGAACCAAAGCTTGTACTGAGTTGTTTTCTCACCTTAGTGTTTTGAAAACCCAAGGGAATATATGGTTTTCCATATTGGTTTTAAGAATTTATATCAAAAGATGAGAGGTTTTGACATACTTTTTATGTGTATGTGTGCATATTACCTTATTACCTAAAGACCTATTATTTCTTTGTTTAAAACTAACCTATCAAAACCTAGATAAACAACAAAGCACAAGATCAATTGGACTTTTACACTTTCACATATTAAAGTCTACAGCTTCAACATCACAATTTTAACGGATCTCCATCAGATACTGGAATTAAATAACATGCAAAGACTGGGGCATTAAACCAATATATAACTTGGTGCATCGTTTCTCTCTTTCTGTTTAATTTTGATATTAGATCTTGCATGAAGTAGATTTAATTGTTTTTATAGTTTGTATGATCTAGGATTTGTTTATTTTTAGCAATGATTAATTTGTTAAATTTAGTTACGGTAAGATTTAATCTTCAAATTCATCTTTTTGGTGATTAATATCTACTCTTTGTAATATTAGTCTGTTTGATAAATTGATCTAAAGATATTCTAATTTCTCCATTTGAATCAGGTAGATTAACTACCTAATTTCCACATCATCAGCATTGTTCTATTAATTTCAAAATCAATGCATACAATACTTCTTACTGCAAAAAAAAAAGTTTTTCCAACGATTTTATTTATTAACTTTCTGCTAAATAACTTTGTTTATGAACTTTTAAATAAGGAGAAAAGCAGTGACGGAACTAAGGGGGGACGTGGGAAGGTCACGGCCACCCCTCAATTTTTTTTTTAATTCATATATATTAAATTACTAAAACATCATTATTTTAAATTAAAATTAATTTTTATTTTTCAATTTCATTCAAAGTTAGGTTAAAATATAGATAAAGTAAAAAACTCATATCTTTCCTTTCTTTCTCATATGGGTTTGCTACCGGCATCAGAATCGGAACAGATTAAAGTGATCGGCATCTAACAGGTAAAAACTTTATTCATTCTTCTTTTATAAAAAGTAACAAATTAAAGTGATTGTTTGATTTGTGTTTTTGAGATTTTTAGAGTTCTTCTTTCTTGATGTGTTAAAATAATCTATATGAGGTTTATTAAGCCAATTCATAACACTGTAATTTACAAATATAGTTATACACTAAAATAAGGTTTATTTAATCATTCTTGCTGCTAATTCTAATAGTGAAGTTACCCATATTTGAAAACGGATTAAAGTTTATTAATTTTTTTCTCTTTTAATTTTTATGTTCTCTAAATTGATTTTTGGATCTGATATGATATTATAGGAAGAGTAAAGATGAATAATAGGAAAATTGATTCTTTTTTCAAAAGGAAAGCATGTGAAATTGAAAGAGAAGAGAGAGATGAAGAAATTATAATCCCTACATCCGAATCTGAAACAGTTCTTGAGAATCCAACAATTGAAGAGCATCATGGTTTTTAAATTCTTTGGAACGTGATCCTGGAAAGCGTTCTCCGATTTGGCAATATCCACCAAATCAAGTGGATGCAATACGAAGAGCTTATCTAAAATGGGGTCCATATCAAATTCATTTAGAAAACTATTCTTTGTCCGGTAACGAGGATCATCCAAGAAGGTTTCAACATACTTGGTTTAGCATATTTCCATAATGGTTAGAATATTCACCATCTGAAGATGTCGCATATTGCTTACCATGTTACCTTTTTAGCAAAAAACTAAGTGGACGTCCCGGATCACTTGTCTTTATTTCTATGGGTTTTAGAAATTGGAAGAAAGTTAGGAATGGAAAACATTGTTCCTTTCTTAAACACATAGGGAAGGATCCTTGCTCACCACAGAACAATGCAATGAAAGCTTGTCAAGACTTGTTGATTCAAGATGGTCATATTAGAAATGTTATTCAAGTGCAAAGTTCAAGTCAAAGAATGAATAATCGGTTACGACTCAAGACTTCAATTGACACTGTTCGTTGGTTAACACTACAAGCTTGTGCTTTTAGGGGTCACGACGAAAGTAGCAAATTAAGAAATCAGGGTAACTTTCTTGAGTTATTGAAACTTTTAGCATCCTATAATGATGAAGTTGCAAAAATTGTGTTGGAAAATGCTCCACAAAATTGCAAGTATACTTCACATCAAATTCAAAAAGAGCTCTTGCAAATTCTGTCTAGTAGGATGAAAAAGATTATTCGTGAGGAAATTGGTGATTCCAAATTTTGTATCGTTATTGATGAAGCTCGTGATGAGTCAAAAAAGGAACAAATGACTCTTGTATTAAGATTTGTTGATAAAGTTTGTTTAATACAAGAGAGATTTTTTGATGTGGCACATGTTAAAGACACCACATCTTTAACTCTTAAGGAAGCAATATGTGATATACTTTCTCGACATAACCTTGATATTTCTAACATTCGTGGCCAAGGGTATGATGGTGCTAGCAATATGAGAGGAGAATGGAATGGTTTACAAGCCCTTTTTATGAAGGACTGTCCTTATGCATACTATGTTCATTGTTTTGCTCATCGATTGCAACTTGCATTAGTTACATCATCAAGAGAAGTCAAACCTGTTCATAAATTTTTTGAGAAGCTGATCTTTGTTGTGAATGTTGTTTGTTCTTCTACAAAGCGTCATGATGAGTTACAAGCTGCCCAATTAGAAGAAATTGCTTATTTGTTAGAGATTGATGAGATTGTAACTGGTAAAGATGCAAATCAAGTTGGTACATTGAAACGAGTTGGAGATACTCGTTGGGGATCACATTACGATTCAATTTCTAGCTTGATAAACATGTATGAAGCAACTTGTTTAGTTTTAAAAAAATTTGCAAAAGATAGAGGGAGTTATACTACACGTGGGGATGCAGATAGTTGTTACAATTACTTGAAGGCATTTGATTTTATATTTATTTTGCACTTGATGAAAGAAAGCATGGGAATAACAAATATGCTTTGTCAAGCCTTACAAAAAAATCAAGATGTAGTTAATGCTATGAACTTGGTTCGTTCAACAAAACATCTTATTCAAGGTTTGAGAGAAAATGGTTGGGATATATTGTTTACTAAAGTGGTATCTTTTTGTGAAAAGCATGGTATTGAGATTCCTGATCTTAATGATGTTCATTCAATAACAAGATTTGGACGCTCCCGTCTTGAAGAGAATCAAGTCACAATTCAACATTACTTTAAAGTTGAAATCTTTTTCACTACCATTGACAAACAGTTACAAGAGTTGAATAGTAGATTCAGTGAGCAGTCAATGGATTTGTTAACTCTTTCTTGTTCTTTATCTCCTAAGGATGGATATAAAGCTTTTAGCATTAATACTATTTGTTCTTTAGTTGAAAAATATTATCCTATGGATTTTAGTGATCAAGAGAAGAATAATTTGCAATTTCAACTACTACATTTTCTATTTGTTGCTCGTCAAGCATCAAACTTGAATAATTTATCAACTACTCAAGAACTATGTTCATGTTTGGTTGCATCTGGACAGGCTAAAACTTCTTGATTGATAGACTACTTCGTCTTATCATGACTCTTCCCGTTTCTACGGCCACAACTGAGAGGTCTTTTTTCAGCAATGAAAATATTAAGACTAAGTTGAGAAACAAGATGGATGATGGATTTCTTGGAGATATCATGACAGTATATATTGAAAGGGAGATTAGTGCAAGCATTAGTCCGGAGTCAATTATTGACGATTTCAAGTCACTCGAAACGCGTAAAGCATTACTTTAAGGTAGTTTTAAGTCATGTAATTTAAATTTTTATTAATTAATTTGTATTTATTTTAACTTTAATGTTTTATTTAAAATACTATTTACATTTGATTTATAATCTTTATTTTACGTTAGCGGCCATCCCAAATTTTTTTATCTGGCTCCGCCACTGGAGAAAAGGTTATTCAACCCTCGTTCTAGACATTTCTACCACTATATTCAACCAATAAACACACTAAATTGTAAGAATTACCTTGGCTATGCCAAACTAGGTTTAAGGGAAACTGTTCCTATCCAACCTTGCTCCAAAAGCGGTCCAGTGAGAAGGAGACCAAAATAGTCACAAGGTCCAAAGGTAAGGACATTTGTGATAAATATGATGTCCAACAAATGACTTCAGAGGGAAGAATATCTATTTTGATATTTGTTACTGAGCAAAAAGTTATAGGACCTAGGGAGTTAACATAGAAAACCTGTCTTTAGAAATTAATTTTATAGATGTAAAGAATTGAATCAAAGACAAAAAATATCATAAACATTCCTTTTACACATTCTACTATGAAAATATATGTAAATGATTTGTCATTTTATATGAATATGACTAAATTGATTTTTTTAAAACTTCTTTTTGACTCAATTTAAAGTATAAAGTCTTTGCTCGAGTCGTCTTCCATGTAATCAAAACATTGGAAGTTGCCCAAACACCAAAAACAAGAGAAAAAAACATCCCCACAAAGAGAAGGAAAAGAAACACCCCGCGACAATAAAAAATCAAAGATTCGAGAAAAGAACACTAATGGCATCTCCAGCGATATCAATGCATGTATAAAGCAAAATCCATCGACAACTTTAAAAAGGTGCAGGAAGTACAAGAATTTGTTTCCCAAAAATCATTTAAAATGACTTTTTTTTATTCAGGGGTTGTGTCCTTCTTAAACGTTGGGCAAAAATAAGGTGTATTTGTGTAGTGATTTTTTTTTCTCTTACTCATTAGATTCAACATATTACTTTTAAAGTGTTGCTTGCATAATTCAACCGAATTACTATAAAACATATTATTAATGATGTAGGCAGACTTTTTAAGCCTTCCGAATTTGTTTCAGGTCCAAAAACAGTATTTTAATATTTTCGTAATTTTCTATTTTATTTATTTTTTTGATTAAAAGGCCGTTAGGGTTTCTTTTTTCTATTTTATTCTATTTTGGATTAAAACCTATTAGGATTTGTTTTTCTGTATTTAAACACCTTTGAGTGTGACCGTCAAGGTTATCTTTTGATATAATAAAATTAAATATTTTCTTTATTTGGTGGATTCCATAGTTTATCTGACAGGTTTTGTGCTTGCAATCCTGTTTTCTCATTCTATGTTTAGCGCTTACTAATCCCTATTGTTTTCGACTGATCAAGTGGCATCAGAGCATGTTTTCCCATGTTTTTTTCGTAAGTTGATCAACCATGAGAGACCAACCAGTGACAAAAAAATATCTTGAGGGAATTACCACGACTTTTAGCGTGATTCTAACTAGTTTAACGGGATAGATGTAGAATTTAGCAAATCAGATAAACAATGCTAACAACAATGGGAATCAATAAAGAGATAGGGGAAGATAACATGTTTGGTTTCCGCGGTGGAGACAATGATCATGTCGTTATTGCTAAAGATTTAAGTTCTGAAGAAGAATCTTTTGAGAAAGAGGTAGTTGATCATGGGAATCGACATAACCATAATTATCGAGTGAAGGATGATATTCCATTATTATATGGAACAATGGGAGTGGAGAGTTCTGGATTGGAAGATTGACGTCAAGAAGTTCTTCAATTTTTTGGGTGTCCTTGAGAATAAGCAAGTTAAGATGGTGGCAATTAGGCTGAAGAGTAATATTGTTGTCAGGCAGGATAAACTTGTTGTTCAGAGGCAGAGCAAATGAAATGGTCAGTCAGAAATTTGAAAGAATGAAACAATTGATCTTGGAGCATTTTTTATTGGAGGATTATGAACAAAATCTTTATAATATGTATATTTAGTGTGTTTAGGGAAAGAGAAATGTGACTGAATACACACAGTTGAGTTTCTACCTTTTTTGAGTGAAATGAATTGGAAGAATTAAAGATCCAGAAAGTGGCTCGATACATAGTGGTCTAAAGGGATCCTTGTAGGAGAAAATGTGTTTATAGATTGTAAGAATTGTAGCTTAGGCATCTAGTCTAGCTTTAAGAGGTAGAATAATGGAGAGGTCCACTTGTAATTTCTCATCTTTTAGGTATTCCCCTCAGAATAAATTCGAATCAGCTGGCAACAAGGAAAAGAGTGCAACAACTAGCGATTCCAACCCTGATAATAAGGG
>NW_026113353.1:0-27657 GCF_024323335.1 Lathyrus oleraceus | reverse complement strand
TCTTCGGAGAATTAATTGAATTTTTCCTTAATTAAAAAATTATTCTAATTGGTCAAATGATTGTTATTAAATTTTATTTGATAATGATTGAATTTTCATCATTTGAGGGACTGCCACGAAACATAGTGATTTGGTTCGCAACTCGATCTGATAATTCTTCAATGACAATATTTTCCAAAAATTGAAAAAACAACAATTTAAGATGATTCAAACTGCCATGACTACTGAAAACGATTTGTATTTTCGGTTTGTTGTCTCTGATAAATGTTTTAAACGCGGGCAACAAATTTTTAAAAAAATTCTGAAAAATGGGACGATAGATCTACCGCTGTTTGCTACCAATGTTGGCCATGACCCCTATCATCCCCTTATAAAGATCACCATTGTTTGCAAATAATAATAAGAATATATTTAATCTTTGTGAGGTTATTTGCTAATAGTAATAAAAGTAATATAATATTTCCTCCTGGACTTTCTCCTCGAGTTCCAAATTCCTCTCTATCTTAAACATATTTGACATGAATAAATAATTCTTGTTTACTATTAAAATAATTAAAAAATTATTACTCTCAAGAGTAGTGCAACATGTCTGATCAACATGAAATAAATTAAACTATACTTAATTTTAATTGTATCGGCAATTAGTGTTAATAATAACTGCTTAAGTAATCCTCATACAAATATATATGCATTGTTTCAAACTGCAATTTATTTTATTATTTTAATTCCAGATTTAGTTATTTAATTAGTACAGTAGATTTTGTTTCCATCAATTACTCTCCACAGTTTTCAATTCATTAAGTTAATGGTTGCTATCAATAATCAAGGACATATACTCTAAAATTTGTTACTGTTAATCTTATCTGAGGTCATTTTGGTTTATGAAATTAAACAGGATTAAAATAACTGTATATTTTTTGTTCATTAGAGATAACAGGTACAATAATACTATATCTTCCTAGCTTCTTCTATTTGAAAAGTATGTCCCTCCTTTTATATGATTAATTAAATTTTGTAACTCTGTTAAGTTATTCTTGTACCAAAATGTTACTATATGAGTTACTAAAAAACAAAACCTTAAAGCATTGATGTTATAATTTGAAACAACTTTCACACTAAGCCTAGAAAGCAAATACAATCTCACTAAAGTATTATAACGCCCTTATATAATAAACCCTAATAACCATATGATATCCTACAACATAATTTTGTAACAAAATTATTTAAAGTAATATTTCAATTCAGATTTGGAGAAATAGGAAGGTTAGAGTTGTAGCATAATTTAAGTATTTGAGTATTTTAGGAAGAATGAGACTCACCTTGGAGACAAATATGGCAGATAATTTGAGGCGGTGATCCTGCTCGAGCGATTTCTAATTCACAAACAGAAAGGAAAAACGAAGATATTCAAAACAGAGAAGTAAATGAAAAAGACGAACAACAAAAGATTGTGGGGGTAAGAGCTATTTATGAGAAATAGAGTGAGAATGAGAAACTTACTCTTGAGGGTGTTTGTAACAAATGATACAACAATACAACGTGAGTTGCAGCAGAAAGCGTGCGGTGGCCAACGTGAGAGTATGTGAGTTGTAGAGAAAATCTTTCTTTGAGTAAAGAGAAGGAAGAAAAGGCAAAACGTTGTGTAGAGGAAAGAAGAAACGGCACAAAGTTGTTAGAGAGAAAGAAGAAAATATAATTTAGGGTTCAATGGTAATGAATCAGCTTTTAGGAAATATAAGAAAAAAATACGAACATTAAATTATAAAAAAAAATTTAAAGAAAATGATTTTAATGAAATGAAAGTGGCTGGTGGTAATGCTGTTTTGTTGAAAGTAAAGACCTAAGTTCTACTCCTTGGTTGCTTTGTTTTAATAAATTACCTTTTTCCATTTAATATAACATATAAATTAATATAAGTCTAATTAAAAGTCTTTAAGGATTACAATATGTTGATTAAATGTAGTAGTCTACCTTTTTCCATTTAATATAACATATAAATTAATATAAGTCTAATTTAAAACTATTTTAAGGATCACATGTTGAGTAAATGTTAGTAGTCTAGTGGTAATGATCTTTAACTCTTCTAGTTGCAAATTTAGGTTCGAAACTTCTAATTCATTTTTTAAAAAATATTGTGTTTTTTATTTTATATTTAAGAAAAAAACTGAATTCAAATAATAATAAATACCGTAGCCTTTTTTAATAATAGGCGATGATTTTAGTTGTTGTTTTTTAGATAAGAAACAACCACACTATCTTAACCGTGACATAAAAGGAACAAACTACGTTATGTAATCTACGATTTCATAAGCGTGCTTATAGTAAATAGACGATGGTTATCTTATGCCTCATTTACTAACTGTAGCATAAAGTAAAAAGGGATGGTTTTCACGCGTTGCAAGAAAACTCTCCACGAATCAAAAGTGCGGTACATGATATTTAGGTGACGGTTTTTCAGTCGTTGCCTATTCTCCGTTGCCTAAAGTTAAAATGTTGTAGTGGTTTGTTCCTAAAATTAAATTAAAATTAACCCACACTCGTAATGATTATATCCAAATGCTAAGATCGCTAATATTTAAGTTGACCAACTATATGATTTAAAATATTAGTGAAAAAACAATTGAATTAGAAAAAATACTTAATTTAGTTCATGATTATCCTTGTCTCAACTAGTAGTCTCTTCCCTCAACATGGACTTAAAATCTTACTTAGATTGGCAAAATAAACATGGGTGAAACCAAGAGCAGAGAAAACAAGTTTTGAACGATGCACGAGTACTCTCTTATCTCAACCGTTATTCATACAATTTATTTGATTAAATAATGTAGTAAGTGTGTATAATATACTATTTTTTATAATTTTAATATTAAAATAAGAAAAAATATAGGTAACTTTGTATATGATAAATAATATATATATTGATGAAAATATCAATTAATAGATATTTTTAAAAAGTACTATTTATATTTTATTTAATATTATTAAAGTTAATAATTAGGTAAAGATGTATATAGAAGAGGTATATAGTAATAAGAAAATATAATATTTTGGAAATAAATAAACAACTATATATTAAAATATTTATAGTGTCAATGAGTAAACGTCGAGAAATGATGCATTTGAAGTGTCAATGAGTTAAACGTTCTCTTGAATCCTGTCGTGTAAAATATGTTAATTTTTTAGTGAATATGTCGTATCAGAGTCTCTTGAATCAGAAAGTTTATCTCATTGACACTTGTAGCAATCTCAGGACACCCTACAATTAAAATCAAAGCTCGGCTTAGCTCAATGGACAAGTAGAGACTCATGAAAACAATTGTTTGACAACTATCACTATAATAAAAAAGATAAACCTTGGTGAAAAAAATAACAATAATAGTTCTCAACAAAGTCAAACTCAAAATAATATATTATTATATGTCTAAAAAAACTTTTATTTAAATGATGTTTATAAATGTTAATTGCTCTGACGTGTTTTCATACTTTAAAATTGTACTTATGTTTAATATATTCAACAATTTGTTTTTGAAACTGATGTATATTTGATCATTCAGGAAATCGATTATGAAAACAACATTGAAAATAACTTCAAAAGTGAAACTACAACATATGAAACCTAATAAAATTAAGACAAAGTCACAATTACAAGACTTGAACGAAAATAAGAAATGAGTCATCAAAGTAGTATCTAAATGAGTAACTCATTATTAATATAAGATATATAAAATTACAAAACAATATAGTCAAGTAACTTGATAAAAAGTTAAAAATACATAAACTTTATCATCCAAATATGAGTAGCGGTAATTGTCCGCTTTACTTCTATTTTGGTGTAATTATATACATTTATAGTCATACAATAATACAATAAAAATACTACTATATTATAACGTCATACAAATTATCACACAAATGAGACAATGTGTGTACTATAGTTCATATATTATTTGAATGCATAATGCAACATCAAACCACTGTTTAGGGTTTATGGATTGAAAGTGTTGGGTAGAAAATGGAAAGATGGATAAAAAGGATTGCGTTGATTCGGGAGTGCTGGGAACTGGAGTGGGAGCTAGTGTTGACACTGGTGAAATACTGAAATATGGCTCAGTGGAAGGAAAGCTGGAAAATGGTGGAAGACTTCCTTTAGGCAGTGATGGATTATAGATAAATCTGATAAATCTGGCAAAGATGATTTTGGTAAAGAAGGAATGGTAGGTTGTGGTTGTGGTGGTTGTTTGAAGGAGACTACGCGCTTCGACATTGATGCTTGATATTGTTGCGACAAAGAATAAAGTAAGGATGAAGAATTTAGAGGAAGCCATTGATTATAACTGGAAGAATTATATTGAGAGAAGATAGTTTGGGATTTGATGAGAAAGAAATAGAGGAGTGATGGTTTTATATAGTGCGAGAGAGATTAATATAATTCCTATATTTTACTTTGCTAAAATATTTTGTGGCTTGATTAGTTAGCTAATTATAGAAGGTCAGAATACATTGATTTTTCTTCTTCTATTTCCTATTATCAATTTTATTTAAGATGGTAGTTGGGATGAATGCCATATTATTTGACAACCCTCCCTATATTTGGGATCTAGAAATCTAAAATCTACCCATTTAATAAATAGACAAACCATCTTGTAAACAAACTCAATATTTAAAATGACAAGAAACACTAATTTTTTCTATATCAACTATGACTAAACTAAATTGTAAAATAATCATAATGAAAATTTAAATACGGATCTACAAGTGTAGTAAATGGCATATGGACAATAGAAGTGTTAGAATTGCTATTTGAGTTTAGATAAGCTCACCCTTTAATGAAAGTTACAATCATATAAAACACATCACGGTAAACTCTGTAATATGTTAAAGACGATAAATGAGATTAGATAATAAAAAAGAATATAAATAAAAGTTAAAGGAATACAAAAAATGGAAAAATATTCAATTCAGACATACTTTAATATCACTTCAAAAATACATTAACCTGTATCAACCATCAAACAAGCAAAACAAATAAAAAACACACATATTGAAAATGAACAAACCAACGACGAACAAATAAAGATGATCAATGCATATTTGAGTCAAGATCAAAGCAAATGAGATCAATTAACCTACCTCTTTAGTTTCATGATCTTCATTTGTTTTTACTAACGAAGATCGAAGAACCCGTTGCATGTACAACGAAACATCAATAAACCACTATAAGAATTTTACCGTAGGCTCATAAAACCATATGTATAAATGATAGATACCTACAAAAATATGAAATTAAAGATATTGACAATGACTTAATAATGTTCAAATATATTATAGTATCCCTTCAATATACCAGTTAATAACTTAATCTCAACTCTAATAACTTCGTCGTCATAATAAAGTAAAATATTACTCAAGATTCTTCCGACAATTATGAAGCTCGTCATAACACTAATTATGGAATCATTTTATCATTGTGCACCTATTTGGAGTTGAAGAGATTTGTTTATAAACCGCTTATTCTTCTTGTCTATAAAGAATGAATTTGACACGCATACTTGATTCGTTAAGGCAAATTTACCCAATTGACGGGGAGGACCCGGAAATGGAACACATATATATATATATATATATCTATATATTATATATATATATATTATATATATATATATATATATATATATATATATATATATAGATATATATATATATATATGTTGAAGCTCAATAGACGTCCTTAAATCATCAGGATTTATCTATTTTGATATCTTTTATTAACTTCTTTTCATCGGATGTTCAAATTCCTTGAACACGAGGTTTGCTAAAAAATAACGAATAGAAGTATAATAAAGATAACAATTAAAATTACATAAACTTTAGATTTTTAGCTTAAAAGCTTTATCATTTTGTGTGATTTTCTAAATAGGCATGGTCAAAATGCAAATCTCTATCTAATTCTGAAATGATTTTAAATACACGTGAATTGCATTGTGATGTGGTTGTGTAGGGTACCCCATCATCAACATTGTTGTGAAAATTTCAAATGCATTTTGTAAATTAAAATAATTAATCAAATCATAAAACACTAAATCATGATAAATTTGTAGTATATAATTTAATACTTTCTTTCATTAGCAAACTTGTTCAGCACACATGTATTCTTTCTTTAACAAAATCCATGAAAAAAAATGCTAGCAATTAGCAAATGTATGAAAGATTTTGCATAATTAGAGGATAAAATTGAGCATCGACTCAATAAAACAAAAGATTTGAGCATTGAATTAAAAGAACTAGTACGGCTAATGATTTGATATTTTGTTCCTAAAATTAAATTAAAATTAAACCCACACTCGTAATGATTATATCCAAATGCTAAGATCACAAATATTTAAGTTGACCAACTATATGATTTAAAATATTTAGTTATAAAACAATTGAAATAGAAAAAATACTTAATTTAGTTTCATGATTATCCTTGTCTCAACTAGTAGTCCCTTCCCTCAATATTGGACTTAAAATCTTACTTAGATTGGCAAAATAAACATGGGTGAAAAATCAAGAGCAGAGAAAACAAGTTTTGAACGATGCACGAGTACTCTATTATCTCAACCGTTATTCATACAATTTATTTGATAAATAATATAGTAAGTGTTTATAATACATTATTTTTTATACTTTTAATATTCTTAAAATAAAGAAAAAAATATAAGGTAACTTTATATGATAAATAATATATATTTGATGAAAAATATCAATTAATATATTATTTTAAAAATATACTATTTATATTTTATTTAAATATATTTAAAGTTTATTATATTATGATATTATGCATATAGAGAGGTATATCGTAATAAGAAAAAATAAATAATTGGAAATAAAATAACAACTATATATGTAAAATATTTTTATATAATATATATAATATATATATATTATATAGATATATTATATATATATATTATATATATATATATAATAATTGTATGAAAAATGCACAATACTTCATATGCTCTATTATAATATATATAAACTTTTAGGGTAACAATTTAATTAGTATACCTTTTATAATTCTATCTTTTTTATTTAATATAAATTTTGATGATGCATAAGTGAAAAATATTTTTACGTGTGGGTTAATACAAATCACCCATGAATAGATGTTTCAAAAGATATTTAATAATTGGTCCAGAAGAAGACAATATAATGCAATTTAATGAATGCATAATTAATATTTTAACACAATCAATATATACCATTTAAATATATACAATTATAGCCAAATGACATTGAACTTTATCCCTAGAATCTAACACAAACATTCATATCAGTTACTTTAAAATTATAATCTCAGAAGAATCAGTTTGATTCTTACTTAATAATGTTAACACATGCTTATTGACAATAATAACCAATATAGTGATACTTCATTACATAAATAAAATATGGATAATGAGAATATGTATCAACACACTTAACATGTTGATATATTAATGTTTTAGGAATGTTTAGATGAGCCCAAAACTATAACGTCTATATTCGTTGAGTTCGGAAATCCATAAAAAGATAATTTAAAAAAGATTCTAACGTCATTAGCATCATCAAACTAATAGTGCCTAGCATGTTAAATCATAAAAAAATATAAATAAATTTTTATTGTTATTAAATTAAGAAAACATATCTATCTAATGAGGCTTTATAGTGCTTTAAAAGAAATTTTAATTAAGTAAAGAACTTGACAATTTTATAACATTTAAATAACATATAAAATATATTTGAAATTTCATAAATTATAAACACAAAAATTAAATTCAAGCAATACTTCATATGCTCATATACTATTATATATATAATATATATTATATATATAATATATATATTATATATATAGATATATATAGATATTTATATATAATATATAAACTTTTAGGGTAACAATTTAATTAGTATACTTTTTATAAATTCTATCCTTTTTATTTAAATATAAATTTTGATGATGCATAAGTGAAAAATATTTTTACGTGTGGGTTAATACAAATCACCCCATGAATAGATGTTTCAAAGATATTTTAATAATTGATCTAGAAGAAGACAATATAGTGCAATTTGAATGAATGCATAATTAAATATTTTAACACAATCAATATATACCATTTAAATTATATACAATTTATAGCCAAATGACATTGAACTTTATCCCTAGATTCTAACACAAACATTCAATATTCAGTTTACTTAAAATTATAATCAGTACTTAATAATGTTAACGCATGCTTATTAACAATAATAACCAATATAATTATACTTCATTACATAAATAAATAAGGATATATGAGATATGTATAAACACACTTTAACATGTTGATATATTAATGATTTTAGGAATGTTTAGATGGGCCCAAAACTATAACGTTTGTATTCGTTGAGTTTGGAAATCCGTAAAAAATAATTTAAAAAAGATTCTAACTTCGTTAGCATCATCTAAATTAATAGTGCCATAGCAAGATTAAAATCATAAAAAAACATACTAAATAATTTTTTTGTTATTAAATATATGAAAACATATCTATCTAATGAGGCTTTATAGTTGCTTTAAAATAAGTAAAGAAACTTTGACAAATTTATATCATCTTAAATAACATATAAAAATATATTTGAAATTTCATAAATTATAAACACAGAAATTAAATTCAAGCCAATGACGATTTAATCACTACCCATGTGAGACAAATGAAAAACATTTTTCTTTTGGGATTACGAGCGTGATGAAATCGCATTATGTTTGATTAAGAAATCCAACTAATATTATTGAAAATAAATAACTTATAACTGAGTTTATAATTTATTAGCGTTGAATATTTCACATGATATTTATAATATTTGTGCAAAAAATATTTTAAGACATAAGTAAATATTATTTTAATATTCAAAGAGGTAAAATAATATGTGTTAAGCAAATCTACTTTCGAACAATATAAAACAATTAAACTATTCAACATCTTTTCTTAAACCCAATAATTGTTTTCATCATTAGTCTATTTTGTAAGTCATGATAATATTTCGGTTTCATAGTTTCTCTTTTGAAAGTTTAATGTATTAATTCATATCTCACACTTTATATAATTCATAAGCAAAGATAATGTTTATTTTTTGGTGTTAAATAAAAAACAATAGAAGCTTTAATGCTTGCATTATATAAAAATAACAAATCAAATATGGAGATTATTTGTAACATTATGATGGAGATAAGATTAATAGGCTGCTTTATATATTATAATATATATTATATATAAAAAGATCCTCAAAGCTCATAAAAGCGTATATAAATTTTAATATTAGATTGGCCTTTAGACAAAATTTAAATTGATCGAAACTACTTTTGTTTATACTTTAACAATTTTTTTTAAAATATGTTAGGGGACGTCGAGGAACGAAGCATTTGATGTGTCAATGAGTTAAACGTTCTCTTGAATTATGTCGTGTAAAATATGTTAATTTTTCAGTGAATATGTCATATCAGAGTCTCTTGAATCCAGAAAGTTTAGCTCATTGACACTTGCAGCAATCTCAGGACACCCCTACAATTGAAATCAAAGCTCGGCTTAGCTCAATGGACAAGCAGAGACTCAAGAAAACAATTGTTTTGACAACTAACTCTTAGCTCAATTTACCAATTTTTAAAGAAGGGACGCGATGAACAAAGCAATTGTAAAGTTTTTCAAAAGACAGTGATCGCCATTCACTCCAATATGAATGCAATTACAGGATGACCTCGAAAAAAAAACGGAATCATAAACAATTGTTTAAAACTATAATCAAAGAGATAAACCTTGGTGAAAAAAATAACAATTATAGTTCTCAGCAAAGTCAAACTCAAAATAAATATATATTATATGTCTAAAAAAACTTTTATTTAAATGATATTTATAAATATTAATTGCTCTGATGTGTTTTCATATTTTAAAATTGTACTTATGTTTAATATATTCAACAATTTTTTTTGGAAACTGATGTATATTTGATCATTCAGGAAATCGATTATTGAAAATAACTTCAAAAGTGAAACTACAACATATGAAACATAATAAAATTAAGACAAAGTCACAATTACAAGAATTGAACGAAAATAAGAAATGAGTCATCAAAGTAGTATCTAAATGAGTAACTCATTATTAATATAAGATATATAAATTACAAAACAATATAGTCAAGTAACTTGATAAAAAGTTAAAATACATAAACTTTATCATCCAAATATGAGTAGCGGTAATTGTCCGCTTTACTTCTATTTTGGTGTAATTAATACTATATTTCATAGTCATACAATAATACAACAAAAATACTACTATCATTATAACGTCATACAATTTATCACACAAATGAGACAATGTGTGTACTATAGTGCATACATTTATTTGAATGCATAATGCAACTTGTAAACCACTGTTTAGGGTTTATGGATTGAAAGTGTTTGGGAGAAAAATGGAAAGATGGATAAAAAGGATTGCGTTGATTCGGGAGTGCTGGGAACTGGAGTGGGAGCTGGTGATGAAACTGGTGAAATGCTGAAAGATGGCTCAGTGGAAGGAAAGCTGGAAAATGGTGGAAGACTTCCTTTAGGCAGTGATGGAATTATAGATAAATCTGATAAATCTGGCAAAGATGATTTTGGTAAAGAAGGAATGGTAGGTTGTGCTACTGTGGTGTTTGAAGAAGACTACGCGCTTCGACATTGATGCTTGATATTGTTGCGACAAAGAATAAAGTAAGGATGAAGGATTTGGAGGAAGCCATTGATTATAACTGGAAGAATTATATTGAGAGAAGATAGTTTGGGATTTGATGAGAAGGAAATAGAGGAGTGATGGTTTTATATAGTGCGAGAGAGATTAATATAATTCCTATATTTTACTTTGCTAAATGATTTTGTGGCTTGATTAGTTAGCTAATTATAGAAGGTCAGAATACATTGATTTTTCTTCTTCTATTTCCTATTATCAATTTTATTTAAGATGGTAGTTGGGATGAATGCCATATTATTTGACAACCCTCCCTATATTTGGGATCTAGAAATCTAAAATCTACCCATTTAATAAATAGACAACCCATCTTGTACAAAACTCACTATTTAAAATGACAAGAAACACTAATTTTTTCTATTATCAACTATGACTAAACTAAATTGTAAAATAATCATAATGAAAATTTAAATACGGATCTACAAATGTAGGAAATGGCATATGGACAATAGAAGTGTTAGAATTGCTATTTGAGTTTAGATAAGCTCACCCTTTAATGAAAGTTACAATCATATAAAACACATTACGGTAAACTCTGTAATATGTTAAAGACGATAAAATGAGATTAGATAATAAAAAAAATATAAATAAAAGTTAAAGGAATACAAAAAATGGAAAAATATTCAATTCAGACATACTTTAATATCACTTCAAAAAATATATTAACCTGTATCAACCATCAAACAAGCAAAACAAATAAAAAAAACACATATTGAAAATGAACAAACCAACGACGAACAAAATAAAGATGATCAATGCATATTTGAGTCAAGATCAAAGCAATGAGATCAAATTAACCTACCTCTTTTTAGTTTCATGATCTTCATTTGTTTTTACTAACGAAGATCGAAGAACCCGTTGCATGTACAACGAAACATCAATAAACCACTATAAGAATTTTACCGTATACCAACAGACGCCATATTAGTGACGGCTCATAAAACCATATGTATAAATGATAGATACCTACAAAAAATATGAAGTTAAAGATATTGACAATGACTTAATAATGTTCAAATATATTATAGTATCCCTTCAATATACCAGTTAATAACTTAATCTCAACTCTAATAACTTCCGTCGTCATAATAAAGTAAAATACTACTCAAGATTCTTCCGACAATTATGAAGCTCGTCATAACACTAATTATGGAATCATTTTATCATTGTGCACCCTATTTGAGTTGGAGAGATTTGTTTATAAACCGCTTATTCTTCTTGTCTATAAAGAATGAATTTGACACGCATACTTGATTCGTTAAGGCAAATTCTACCCAATTGACGGGGATACATGATATATATATATATAGATATATATATATATATATATATATATATATATATATATATATATATATATATATATATATCATATATATATATATATATATATATATATATATATATATATATATATATATATAGATATATATATATATATATATATAGGTTGAAGCTCCAATAGACGTCCTTAAATCATCAGGATTTATCTATTTTGATATCTTTTATTAACTTCTTTTCATCGGATGTTCAAATTCCTTTAACACGAGGTTTGCTAAAAAATAACGAATAGAAGTATAATAAAGATAACAATTAAAATTACATAAACTTTAGATTTTTAGCTTAAAAGCTTTATCGTTTTGTGTAATTTTCTAAATAGGCATGGTCAAAATGCTATTCTCTATCTAATTCTGAATATGATTTTAAATACACGTGAATTGCATTGTGATGTGGTTGTGTAGGGTACCCCATCATCAACATTGTTGTTAAAATTTCAAATGCATTTTGTAAATTAAAACAATTAATCAAATCATAAAACACTAAATCATGATAAATTTGTAGTATATAATTTAATACTTTCTTTCATTAGCAAACTTGTTCAGCACACATGTATTCTTTTCTTTAACAAATATCCATGAAAAAAAATGCTAGCAATTAGCTAATGTACGAAAGATTTTGCATAATTAGAGGATAAAATTGAGCATCGACTCAATAAACAAAAGATTTGAGCATTGAATTAAAAGAACTAGTACGGCTAATGATTTATATTTTGTTCCTAAAATTAAATTAAAATTAAACCCACACTCGTAATGATTATATCCAAATGCTAAGATCACTAATATTTAAGTTGACCAACTATATGATTTGAAATATTTAGTTATAAAACAATTGAAATAGAGAAAATACTTAATTTAGTTTCATGATTATCCTTGTCTCAACTAGTAGTCCCTTCCCTCAATATTGGACTTAAAATCTTACTTAGATTGGCAAAATAAACATGGGTGAAAAATCAAGAGCAGAGAAAACAAGTTTTGAACGATGCACGAGTACTCTATTATCTCAACCGTTATTCATACAATTTATTTGATAAATAATGTAGTAAGTGTTTATAATACACTATTTTTTATACTTTTAATATTCTTAAAATAAAGAAAAAATATAAGGTAACTTTTATATGATAAATAATATATATTTGATGAAAAATATCAATTAATATATTATTTTAAAAATATTACTATTTATATTTTATTTAAATATTATTTAAAGTTTATTATATTAGGTAATTATGTATATAGAGAGGTATATATCGTAATAAGAAAAAATAAAATAATTTTGGAATAATATAAAAAACTATATATGTAAAATAATTTAATATATATATATATATATATATATATATATATATATATATATAATAATTTTATGAAACAATGCACAATACTTCATATGCTCTATATATAATATATAAACTTTTAGGGTAACAATTTAATTAGTATACATTTTTATAAATTCTATCCTTTTTTATTTAAATATAATTTTGATGATGCATAAGTGAAAAATATTTTTACGTGTGGGTTAATACAAATCACCCCATGAATAGATGTTTCAAAGATATTTTAATAATTGGTCCAGAAGAAGACAATATAATGCAATTTGAATGAATGCATAATTAAATATTTTAACACAATCAATATATACCATTTAAATTATATACAATTTATAGCCAAATGAAATTGAACTTTATCCCTAGAATCTACCACAAACATTCAATATTCAATTTACTTTAAAATTATAATTCTCACAAGAATCAGTTTGATTCTTACTTAATAATGTTAACGCATGCTTATTAACAATAATAACCAATATAATGATACTTCAGTACATAAATAAAATATGGATATATGAGAATATGTATAAACACACTTTAACATGTTGATATATTAATGATTTTAGGAATGTTTAGATGGGCCCAAAATTATAACGTCTATATTCGTTGAGTTCGGAAATCCGTAAAAAAAATATTTAAAAAAGATTCTAACTTCATTAGCACATCTAAACTTAATAGTGCCTTAGCATGGTTAAAATCATAAAACAAATACAAAATATAATTTTTATTGTTATTAAATATAATGAAAACATATCTATTTAATGAGGCTTTATAGTTGCTTTAAAAGAAATTTAATTTAAGTAAAGAACTTTGACAAATTTTATATCATCTTAAATAACATATAAAATATATTTGAAATTTCATAAATTATGAACACAGAAATTAAATTCAAGCCAATGACGATTTAATCACTACCCATGTGAGACAAATGAAAAACATTTTTTTTTTGGGATTACGAGCGTGATGAAATCGCATTATGTTTGATTAAGAAATCCAACTAATATTATTGAAAATAAATAACTTATAACTGAGTTTATAATTTATTAGCGTTGAATATTTCACATGATATTTATAATATTTGTGCAAAAAATATTTTAAGACATAAGTAAATATTATTTTAATATTCATAGAGGTAAAATAATATGTGTTAAGCAAATCTACTTTCGAACAATATAAAACAATTTAAACTATTCAACATCTTTTCTTAAACCCAATAATTGTTTTCATCATTAGTCTATTTTGTAAGTCATGATAATATTTCGGTTTCATACTTTCTCTTTTGAAAGTTTAATGTATTAATTCAAATCTCACACTTTATATAATTCATAAGCAAAGATAATGTTTATTTTTTGGTGTGAAATAAAAAACAATAGAAGCTTTAATGCTTGCATTATATAAAAATAACAAATCAAATATGGAGATTATTTGGTAACATTATATGATGGAGATAAGATTAATAGGCTGCTTTAATATATTATAATATATATTATATATAAATAGATCCTCAAAGCTCATAAAAGCGTATATAAATTTGAATATTAGATTGGCCTTTAGACAAAATTTAAATTGATCGAAAATACTTTTGTTTATACTTTAACAATTTTTTTAAAATATGTTAGGGGACGTCAAGGAACGAAGCATTTGATGTGTCAATGAGTTAAACGTTCTCTTGAATTATGTCGTGTAAAATATGTTAATTTTTTAGTGAATATGTCATATCAGAGTCTCTTGAATCCAGAAAGTTTAGCTCATTGACACTTGCAGCAATCTCAGGACACCCCTACAATTGAAATCAAAGCTCGGCTTAGCTCAATGGACAAGCAGAGACTCAAGAAAACAATTGTTTTGACAACTAACTCACTATAATCAAAGAGATAAACCTTGGTGAAAAAAATAACAATTATAGTTCTCAGCAAAGTCAAACTCAAAATAAATATATTATTATATGTCTAAAAAAACTTTTATTTAAATGATATTTATAAATATTAATTGCTCTGACGTGTTTTCATATTTTAAAATTGTACTTATGTTTAATATATTCAACAATTTTTTTTGGAAACTG
The DNA here is from genome assembly GCF_024323335.1 of Lathyrus oleraceus. Taxonomy (NCBI): domain Eukaryota; kingdom Viridiplantae; phylum Streptophyta; class Magnoliopsida; order Fabales; family Fabaceae; genus Lathyrus; species Lathyrus oleraceus. Next base: position 12,137 of record NW_026113353.1, on the reverse strand, counting down.
ATGTATATTTGATCATTCAGGAAATCGATTATTGAAAACAACATTGAAAATAACTTCAAAAGTGAAACTACAACATATGAAACATAATAAAATTAAGACAAAGTCACAATTACAAGAATTGAACGAAAATAAGAAATGAGTCATCAAAGTAGTATCTAAATGAGTAACTCATTATTAATATAAGATATAAAATTACAAAACAATATAGTCAAGTAACTTGATAAAAAGTTAAAAATACATAAACTTTATCATCCAAATATGAGTAGCGGTAATTGTCCGCTTTACTTCTATTTTGGTGTAATTAATACTATATTTCATAGTCATACAATTAATACAACAAAAATACTACTATCATTATAACGTCATACAATTTATCACACAAATGAGACAATGTGTGTACTATAGTGCATACATTTATTTGAATGCATAATGCAACTTGTAAACCACTGTTTAGGGTTTATGGATTGAAAGTGTTTGGGAGAAAAATGGAAAGATGGATAAAAAGGATTGCGTTGATTCGGGAGTGCTGGGAACTGGAGTGGGAGCTGGTGATGAAACTGGTGAAATGCTGAAAGATGGCTCAGTGGAAGGAAAGCTGGAAAATGGTGGAAGACTTCCTTTAGGCAGTGATGGAATTATAGATAAATCTGATAAATCTGGCAAAGATAATTTTGGTAAAGAAGGAATGGTAGGTTGTGCTACTGTGGTTGTTTGAAGAAGACTACGCGCTTCGACATTGATGCTTGATATTGTTGCGACAAAGAATAAAGTAAGGATGAAGGATTTGGAGGAAGCCATTGATTATAACTGGAAGAATTATATTGAGAGAAGATAGTTTGGGATTTGATGAGAAGGAAATAGAGGAGTGATGGTTTTATATAGTGCGAGAGAGATTAATATAATTCCTATATTTTACTTTGCTAAATGATTTTGTGGCTTGATTAGTTAGCTAATTATAGAAGGTCAGAATACATTGATTTTTCTTCTTCTATTTCCTATTATCAATTTTATTTAAGATGGTAGTTGGGATGAATGCCATATTATTTGACAACCCTCCCTATATTTGGGATCTAGAAATCTAAAATCTACCCATTTAATAAATAGACAACCCATCTTGTAAACAAACTCACTATTTAAAATGACAAGAAACACTAATTTTTTCTATTATCAACTATGACTAAACTAAATTGTAAAATAATCATAATGAAAATTTAAATACGGATCTACAAATGTAGGAAATGGCATATGGACAATAGAAGTGTTAGAATTGCTATTTGAGTTTAGATCCACAAAACATTCGGGTCGGCTGCCACATTTTTTTGGGAGTGTTTTACGCGGTGGGCTTTTAACACACAAAAGGGTGGGGGGGCCCTTCAAACCCCCTTTTTTTTTACAATTTGGGTGGGGAAGCTCACCCTTTAATGAAAGTTACAATCATATAAAACACATTACGGTAAACTCTGTAATATGTTAAAGACGATAAAATGAGATTAGATTAAAAAAAGAATATAAATAAAAGTTAAAGGAATACAAAAAATGAAAAATATTCAATTCAGACATACTTTAATATCACTTCAAAAAATATATTAACCTGTATCAACCATCAAACAAGCAAAACAAATAAAAAAACACATATTGAAAATGAACAAACCAACGACGAACAAAATAAAGATGATCAATGCATATTTGAGTCAAGATCAAAGAAATGAGATCAAATTAACCTACCTCTTTTTAGTTTCATGATCTTCATTTGTTTTTACTAACGAAGATCGAAGAACCCGTTGCATGTACAACGAAACATCAATAAACCACTATAAGAATTTTACCGTATACCAACAGACGCCATATTAGTGACGGCTCATAAAACCATATGTATAAATGATAGATACCTACAAAAATATGAAGCTAAAGATATTGACAATGACTTAATATGTTCAAATATATTATAGTATCCCTTCAATATACCAGTTAATAACTTAATCACAACTCTAATAACTTCCGTAGTCATAATAAAGTAAAATACTACTCAAGATTCTTCCGACAATTATGAAGCTCGTCATAACACTAATTATGGAATCATTTTATCATTATGCACCCTATTTGGAGTTGGAGAGATTTGTTTATAAACCGCTTATTCTTTGTCTATAGAGAATGAATTTGACACGCATACTTGATTCGTTAAGGCAAATTCTACCCAATTGACGGGGATATATATATATATATATATATATATATATATATATATATATATATATAGGTGAAGCTCAAATAGACGTCCTTAAATCATCAGGATTTATCTTTTTGATATCTTTTATTAACTTCTTTTCATCGGATGTTCAAATTCCTTGAACACGAGGTTTGCTAAAAAATAATGAATAGAAGTATAATAAAGATAACAATTAAAATTACATAAACTTTAGATTTTTAGCTTAAAAGCTTTATCGTTTTGTGTGATTTTCTAAATAGGCATGGTCAAAATGTATTCTCTATCTAATTCTAAATATGATTTTAAATACACGTGAATTGCATTGTGATGTGGTTGTGTAGGGTACCCCATCATCAACATTGTTGTGAAAATTTCAAATGCATTTTGTAAATTAAAACAATTAATCAAATCATAAAATACTAAATCATGATAAATTTGTAGTATATAATTTAATACTTTCTTTCATTAGCAAACTTGTTCAGCACACATGTATTCTTTTCTTTAACAAAAATCCATGAAAAAAATGCTAGCAATTAGCAAATGTATGAAAGATTTTGCATAATTAGAGGATAAAATTGAGCATGGACTCAAAAAAACAAAAGATTTGAGCATTGAATTAAAAGAACTAGTACGGCTAATGATTTGATATTTTGTTCCTAAAATTAAATTAAAATTAAACCCACACTCGTAATGATTATATCCAAATGCTAAGATCACTAATATTTAAGTTGACCAACTATATGATTTGAAATATTTAGTTATAAAACAATTGAAATAGAAAAAATACTTAATTTAGTTTCATGATTATCCTTGTCTCAACTAGTAGTCCCTTCCCTCAATATTGGACTTAAAATCTTACTTAGATTGGCAAAATAAACATGGGTGAAAAATCAAGAGCAGAGAAAACAAGTTTTGAACGATGCACGAGTACTCTATTATCTCAACCGTTATTCATACAATTTATTTGATAAATAATGTAGTAAGTGTTTATAATACACTATTTTTTATACTTTTAATATTCTTAAAATAAAGAAAAAAATATAAGGTAACTTTTATATGATAAATAATATATATTTGATGAAAAATATCAATTAATATATTATTTTAAAAATATTACTATTTATATTTTATTTAAATATTATTTAAAGTTTATTATATTAGGTAATTATGTATATAGAGAGGTATATATCGTAATAAGAAAAAATAAATAATTTGGAAATAAAATAAAAACTATATATGTAAAATATTAATAATATATATAAATATATATATATATATATATATATATATATATATATATATATATATATATATATATATATATTTATATATATATATATATATATAATTTTATGACACAATGCACAAAACTTCATATGCTCTATTATATATATAAAACTTTTAGGGTAACAATTTAATTAGTATACTTTTTTATAAATTCTATCCTTTTTTTTTAAATATAAATTTTGATGATGCATAAGTGAAAAATATTTTTACGTGTGGGTTAATACAAATCACCCCATGAATAGATGTTTCAAAGATATTTTAATAATTGGTCCAGAAGAAGACAATATAATGCAATTTGAATGAATGCATAATTAAATATTTTAACACAATCAATATATACCATTTAAATTATATACAATTTATAGCCAAATGAGATTGAACTTTATCCCTAGATTCTAACACAAACATTCAATATTCAGTTTACTTTAAAATTATAGTTCTCAGAAGAATCAGTTTGATTCTTACTTAATAATGTTAACGCATGCTTATTAACAATAATAATCAATATAATTATACTTCATTACATAAATAAAATATGTTAACGCATGCTTATTAACAATAAAATAATATAATTATACTTCATTACATAAATAAAATAAGAATATATGAGAATATGTAAACACATTTTAGGAATGTTTAGATGGGCCCAAAACTGGAACGTCTATATTCCTTGAATTCGGAAATCCGTAAATTTTTAAAAAAAAAAGATTCTAATTTCATTAGCATCATCTAAACTTAATAGTGCCATAGCAAGATTAAAATCATAAAAAAATACTAAATATAATTTTTATTGTTATTAAATATAATGAAAAGATATCTATCTAATGAGGCTTTATAGTTGCTTTAAAAGAAATTTAATTTAAGTAAAGAAACTTTGACAAATTTTATACCATCTTAAATAACATATAAAAATATATTTGAAATTTCATAAATTATAAATACAAAAATTAAATTCAAGCCAATGACGGTTTAATCACTACCCATGTGAGACAAATGAAAAACATTTTTTTCTTTTGGGATTACGAGCGTGATGAAATCGCATTATGTTTGATTAAGAAATCCAACTAATATTATTGAAAATAAATAACTTATAACTGAGTTTATAATTTATTAGCGTTGAATATTTCACATGATATTTATAATATTTGTGCAAAAAAATTTTAAGACATAAGTAAATATTATTTTAATATTCAAAGAGGTAAAATAATATGTGTTAAGCAAATCTACTTTCGAACAATATAAAACAATTTAAACTATTCAACATCTTTTCTTAAACCCAATAATTGTTTTCATCATTAGTCTATTTTGTAAGTCATGATAATATTTCGGTTTCATACTTTCTCTTTTGAAAGTTTAATGTATTAATTCATATCTCACACTTTATATAATTCATAAGCAAAGATAATGTTTATTTTTGGTGTGAAATAAAAAACAATAGAAGCTTTAATGCTTGCATTATATAAAAATAACAAATCAAATATGGAGATTATTTGGTAACATTATATGATGGAGATAAGATTAATAGGCTGCTTTAATATATTATAATATATATTATATATAAATAGATCCTCAAAGCTCATAAAAGCGTATATAAATTTAATATTAGATTGGCCTTTAGACAAAATTAAATTGATCGAAACTACTTTTGTTTATACTTTAACAATTTTTTTAAAAATGTTAGGGGACGTCGAGGAACGAAGCATTTGATGTGTCAATGAGTTAAACGTTCTCTTGAATTATGTCGTGTAAAATATGTTAATTTTTCAGTGAATATGTCATATCAGAGTCTCTTGAATCCAGAAAGTTTAGCTCATTGACACTTGCAGCAATCTCAGGACACCCCTACAATTGAAATCAAAGCTCGGCTTAGCTCAATGGACAAGCAGAGACTCAAGAAAACAATTGTTTTGACAACTAACTCACTATAATCAAAGAGATAAACCTTGGTGAAAAAAATAACAATTATAGTTCTCAGCAAAGTCAAACTCAAAATAAATATATTATTATATGTCTAAAAAAACTTTTATTTAAATGATATTTATAAATATTAATTGCTCTGACGTGTTTTCATATTTTAAAATTGTACTTATGTTTCATATATTCAATAATTTTTTTTGGAAACTGATGTATATTTGATCATTCAGGAAATCGATTATTGAAAACAACATTGAAAATAACTTCAAAAGTGAAACTACAACATATGAAACATAATAAAATTAAGACAAAGTCACAATTACAAGAATTGAACGAAAATAAGAAATGAGTCATCAAAGTAGTATCTAAATGAGTAACTCATTATTAATATAAGATATATAAAATTACAAAACAATATAGTCAAGTAACTTGATAAAAAGTTAAAATACATAAACTTTATCATCCAAATATGAGTAGCGGTAATTGTCCGCTTTACTTCTATTTTGGTGTAATTAATACTATATTTCATAGTCATACAATTAATACAACAAAAATACTACTATCATTATAACGTCATACAATTTATCACACAAATGAGACAATGTGTGTACTATAGTGCATACATTTATTTGAATGCATAATGCAACTTGTAAACCACTGTTTAGGGTTTATGGATTGAAAGTGTTTGGGAGAAAAATGGAATGGATGGATAAAAAGGATTGCGTTGATTCGGGAGTGCTGGGAACTGGAGTGGGAGCTGGTGATGAAACTGGTGAAATGCTGAAAGATGGCTCAGTGGAAGGAAAGCTGGAAAATGGTGGAAGACTTCCTTTAGGCAGTGATGGAATTATAGATAAATCTGATAAATCTGGCAAAGATGATTTTGGTAAAGAAGGAATGGTAGGTTGTGCTACTGTGGTTGTTTGAAGAAGACTACGCGCTTCGACATTGATGCTTGATATTGTTGCGACAAAGAATAAAGTAAGGATGAAGGATTTGGAGGAAGCCATTGATTATAACTGGAAGAATTATATTGAGAGAAGATAGTTTGGGATTTGATGAGAAGGAAATAGAGGAGTGATGGTTTTATATAGTGCGAGAGATTAATATAATTCCTATATTTTACTTTGCTAAATGATTTTGTGGCTTGATTAGTTAGCTAATTATAGAAGGTCAGAATACATTGATTTTTCTTCTTCTATTTCCTATTATCAATTTTATTTAAGATGGTAGTTGGGATGAATGCCATATTATTTGACAACCCTCCCTATATTTGGGATCTAGAAATCTAAAATCTACCCATTTAATAAATAGACAACCCATCTTGTAAACAAACTCACTATTTAAAATGACAAGAAACACTAATTTTTTCTATTATCAACTATGACTAAACTAAATTGTAAAATAATCATAATGAAAATTTAAATACGGATCTACAAATGTAGGAAATGGCATATGGACAATAGAAGTGTTAGAATTGCTATTTGAGTTTAGATAAGCTCACCCTTTAATGAAAGTTACAATCATATAAAACACATTACGGTAAACTCTGTAATATGTTAAAGACGATAAAATGAGATTAGATAATAAAAAAGAATATAAATAAAAGTTAAAGGAATACAAAAATGGAAAAATATTCAATTCAGACATACTTTAATACACTTCAAAAAATATTAACCTGTATCAACCATCAAACAAGCAAAACAAATAAAAAAAACACATATTGAAAATGAACAAACCAACTACGAACAAAATAAAGATGATCAATGCATATTTGAGTCAAGATCAAAGCAAATGAGATCAAATTAACCTACCTATTTTTAGTTTCATGATCTTCATTTGTTTTTACTAACGAAGATCGAAGAACCCGTTGCATGTACAACGAAACATCAATAAACCACTATAAGAATTTTACCGTATACCAACAGACGCCATATTAGTGACGGCTCATAAAACCATATGTATAAATGATAGATACCTACAAAAATATGAAGTTAAAGATATTGACAATGACTTAATAATGTTCAAATATATTATAGTATCCCTTCAATATACCAGTTAATAACTTAATCTCAACTCTAATAACTTCCATCGTCATAATAAAGTAAAATACTACTCAAAATTCTTCCGACAATTATGAAGCTCGTCATAACACTAATTATGGAATCATTTTATCATTGTGCACCCTATTTTGAGTTGGAGAGATTTGTTTATAAACCGCTTATTCTTCTTGTCTATAAAGAATGAATTTGACACGCATACTTGATTCGTTAAGGCAAATTCTACCCAATTGACGGGGATATATATATATATATATATATATATAGGTTGAAGCTCCAATAGACGTCCTTAAATCATCAGGATTTATCTATTTTGATATTTTTTATTAACTTCTTTTCATCGGATGTTCAAATTCCTTGAACACGAGGTTTGCTAAAAAATAACGAATAGAAGTATAATAAAGATAACAATTAAAATTACATAAACTTTAGATTTTTAGCTTAAAAGCTTTATCGTTTTGTGTAATTTTCTAAATAGGCATGGTCAAAATGCTATTCTCTATCTAATTCTGAATATGATTTTAAATACACGTGAATTGCATTGTGATGTGGTTGTGTAGGGTACCCCATCATCAACATTGTTGTTAAAATTTCAAATGCATTTTGTAAATTAAAACAATTAATCAAATCATAAAACACTAAATCATGATAAATTTGTAGTATATAATTTAATACTTTCTTTCATTAGCAAACTTGTTCAGCACACATGTATTCTTTTCTTTAACAAATATTTTTGTAAAAAAATGCTAGCAATTAGCTAATGTATGAAAGATTTTGCATAATTAGAGGATAAAATTGAACATCGACTCAATAAAACAAAAGATTTGAGCATTGAATTAAAAGAACTAGTACGACTAATGATTTAATATTTGTTCCTAAAATTAAAATAAAATTAAACCCACACTCGTAATGATTATATCCAAATGCTAAGATCACTAATATTTAAGTTGACCAACAATATGATTTGAAATATTTAGTTATAAAACAATTGAAATAGAGAAAATACTTAATTTAGTTTCATGATTATCCTTGTCTCAACTAGTAGTCCCTTCCCTCAATATGGACTTAAAATCTTATTTAGATTGGCAAAATAAACATGGGTGAAAAATCAAGAGCAGAGAGAAAACAAGTTTGAACAATACACGAGTACTCTATTATCTCAACCGTTATTCATACAATTTATTTGATAAATAATGTAGTAAGTGTTTATAATACACTATTTTTTATACTTTTAATATTCTTAAAATAAAGAAAAAAAATATAAGGTAACTTTTATATGATAAATAATATATATTTGATGAAAAATATCAATTAATATATTATTTTAAAAATATTACTATTTATATTTTATTTAAATAATTTTAAGTTATTATATTAGGTAATTATGTATATAGAGAGGTATATATGGTAATAAGAAAAAATAAATAATTTGGAAATACAATAAAAAAGATAGAGGAAATATTTGTCAATAGATATTAGAGATATATATATAGACTTAGAGAGCCATATCTTAGTATCTCTTATATATAATATAACTATATATATATATATATATATATTAGTATATATATATATCTATACATAGATATATCTACTTTTCTTCATATATACTATATAATCTTATCTATAATTTATATCTACGATCATATCTATATATAATTTATGAAACAATGCACAATACTTCATATGCTCTATTATATAATATATAAACTTTTAGGGTAACAATTTAATTAGTATACATTTTATAAATTCTATCCTTTTTTATTTAAATATAAATTTTGATGATGCATAAGTGAAAATATTTTTACGTGTGGGTTAATACAAATCACCCCATGAATAGATGTTTCAAAGATATTTTAATAATTGGTCCAGAAGAAGACAATATAATGCAATTTGAATGAATGCATAATTAAATATTTTAACACAATCAATATATACCATTTAAATTATATACAATTTATAGCCAAATGAAATTGAACTTTATCCCTAGAATCTACCACAAACATTCAATATTCATTTACTTTAAAATTATAATTCTCACAAGAATCAGTTTGATTCTTACTTAATAATGTTAACGCATGCTTATTAACAATAATAACCAATATAATGATACTTCAGTACATAAATAAAATATGGATATATGAGAATATGTATAAACACACTTTAACATGTTGATATATTAATGATTTTAGGAATGTTTAGATGGGCCCAAAATTATAACGTCTATATTCGTTGAGTTCGGAAATCCGTAAAAAATAATTTAAAAAAGATTCTAACTTCATTAGCAACATCTAAACTTAATAGTGCCTTAGCATGGTTAAAATCATAAAAAAATACAAAATATAATTTTTATTGTTATTAAATATAATGAAAACATATCTATTAATGAGGCTTTATAGTTGCTTTAAAAGAAATTTAATTTAAGTAAAGAAACTTTGACAAATTTTATATCATCTTAAATAACATATAAAAATATTTGAAATTTCATAAATTATGAAACACAAAATTAAATTCAAGCCAATGACGATTTAATCACTACCCATGTGAGACAAATGAAAAACATTTTTTCTTTTGGGATTACGAGCGTGATGAAATCGCATTATGTTTGATTAAGAAATCCAACTAATATTATTGAAAATAAATAACTTATAACTGAGTTTATAATTTATTAGCGTTGAATATTTCACATGATATTTATAATATTTGTGCAAAAAATATTTTAAGACATAAGTAAATATTATTTTAATATTCATAGAGGTAAAATAATATGTGTTAAGCAAATCTACTTTCGAACAATATAAAACAATTTAAACTATTCAACATCTTTTCTTAAACCCAATAATTGTTTTCATCATTAGTCTATTTTGTAAGTCATGATAATATTTCGGTTTCATACTTTCTCTTTTGAAAGTTTAATGTATTAATTCAAATCTCACACTTTATATAATTCATAAGCAAAGATAATGTTTATTTTTTGGTGTGAAATAAAAAACAATAGAAGCTTTAATGCTTGCATTATATAAAAATAACAAATCAAATATGGAGATTATTTGGTAACATTATATGATGGAGATAAGATTAATAGGCTGCTTTAATATATTATAATATATATTATATATAAATAGATCCTCAAAGCTCATAAAAGCGTATATAAATTTGAATATTAGATTGGCCTTTAGACAAAATTTAAATTGATCGAAAATACTTTTGTTTATACTTTAACAATTTTTTTAAAATATGTTAGGGGACGTCAAGGAACGAAGCATTTGATGTGTCAATGAGTTAAACGTTCTCTTGAATTATGTCGTGTAAAATATGTTAATTTTTTAGTGAATATGTCATATCAGAGTCTCTTGAATCCAGAAAGTTTAGCTCATTGACACTTGCAGCAATCTCAGGACACCCCTACAATTGAAATCAAAGCTCGACTTAGCTCAATGGACAAGCAGAGACTCAAGAAAACAATTGTTTTGACAACTAACTCACTATAATCAAAGAGATAAACCTTGGTGAAAAAAATAACAATATAGTTCTCAGCAAAGTCAAACTCACAAAATAATATATTATATGTCTAAAAAAACTTTTATTTAAATGATATTTATAAATATTAATTGCTCTGACGTGTTTTCATATTTTAAAATTGTACTTATGTTTATATATTCAACAATTTTTTTGGAAACTGATGTATTTGATCATTCAGGAAATCGATTATTGAAAACAACATTGAAAATAACTTCAAAAGTGAAACTACAACATATGAAACATAATAAAATTAAGACAAAGTCACAATTACAAGAATTGAACGAAAATAAGAAATGAGTCATCAAAGTAGTATCTAAATGAGTAACTCATTAAATATAAGATATATAAAATTACAAAACAAATAGTCAAGTAACTTGATAAAAGTTAAAAATACATAAACTTATCATCCAAATATGAGTAGCGGTAATTGTCCGCTTTACTTCTATTTTGGTGTAATTAATACTATATTCATAGTCATACAATTAATACAACAAAAATACTAATCATTATACGTCATACAATTTATCACACAAATGAGACAATGTGTGTACTATAGTGGCTACATTTATTTGAATGCATAATGCAACTTGTAAACCACTGTTAGGGTTTATGGATTGAAAGTGTTTGGGAGAAAAATGGAAAGATGGATAAAAAGGATTGCGTTGATTCGGGAGTGCTGGGAACTGGAGTGGGAGCTGGTGATGAAAACTGGTGAAATGCTGAAAGATGGCTCAGTGGAAGGAAAGCTGGAAAATGGTGGAAGACTTCCTTTAGGCAGTGATGGAATTATAGATAAATCTGATAAATCTGGCAAAGATATTTTGGTAAAGAAGGAATGGTAGGTGTGCTACTGTGGTTGTTTGAAGAAGACTACGCGCTTCGACATTGATGCTTGATATTGTTGCGACACAAAGAATAAAGTAAGGATGAAGGATTGGAGGAAGCCATTGATTATAACTGGAAGAATTATATTGAGAGAAGATAGTTTGGGATTTGATGAGAAGGAAATAGAGGAGTGATGGTTTATATAGTGCGAGAGAGATTAATATATTCCTATATTTACTTTGCTAAATGATTTGTGGCTTGATAGTTAGCTAATATAGAAGGTCAGAATACATTGATTTTTCTTCTTCTATTTCCTATTATCA
>NW_026113352.1:0-27712 GCF_024323335.1 Lathyrus oleraceus | reverse complement strand
AACCCCGTTGTCCAAATCACAATCATGTCACAGTCTTCACTTACCGGTTGCAGAACACGTCGCCAGATTCATCAGCCAGCGCTGGTAAGGTACTCAGGACCCGCTTGACCATTCTGCTCTGCTTGGAGGAGGCTCATAACCAACGCCAAATTGTCTTCTTTAACGGCAAATCCACCATCTTGCCCCAGCCTTCAGCTTTTCCAGAATCAACAACCTCCTTAGCCTGTTTGTAAGAAGTATTGAAACACCTGGCTTTCTCTGCTCAGCGTACGCACCACTTTCTCAAGAGCCACAGTCTCAAACGCCTGCATAAGGTTTCGTGGATCTCGCCATCCACCTCAACATACTTGAACGAGGATAGATGACTCACCAGAATCTCTTCTTCACCGCACACAGTCACAATCTGACCGTTCCAGACATACTTGAGCTTTTGATGGAGAGTCGACGAGACTGCCCCTGCTGCATGAATCCATGGACGCCCCAACAAACAACTATAGGCAGGCTGGATGTCCATAACATAGAAGATGATATCAAAAACCTCAGGACCTATCTTCACAGGCAAGGTAACTTCTCCACACACAGAACGTTTGGATCCGTCAAAAGCACGAACGATCAGGTCACTGGGATTAAGCACAAACCCTTCCGCATCAATCTTCCTCAGAATCTGCTTAGGCAACACATTCAGCGACGACCCGGTGTCTACCAATACGTGAGACAACACTGCCCCCTTGCACTCCATGGTGATGTGCAAGGCTTTGTTATGGTTTCGCCCTTCAGGTGGTAAGTCCAAGTTGGTAAAACCTACACCATGCCTGGTGCTCACATTGGCCATCACACCCTCCAGTTGATTGACAGAAATCTCTTGAGGTACGTAAGCCAGATTCAACATCTTCAGCAAGGCATTACGGTGTGCCTCAGAGCACATCAACAGTGAAAGTATAGAAATCTTGGACGGAGTTTGATTCAACTGGTCTACAATCTTGTAGTCACTTTTCTTGATTATCTTCATAAACTCCTCCACGTCTTTCTCAAATGAGCCCTCGGGCGCTTCCTTCTGACAGGCTTCCTCAACCACAGCTTGCTTACCCTTTGCTTGGCGAGAGCCTCAGCATTATTGTCCCTCAAAGGCTGCGGTGCGAACAGACGACCGCTTCTGGTAAAACCTCCTGGACCCCCTACATTATCCACAGCCGGACCAACAGTTGCAGGAACTCTATTCGGTAAACCAATTGTCACTGGAGTTTGATTCACTGGTCTCGTCTGACTTTCAGCCCTTCTGTAATTGCGGTGAGCATTATCATACTTCCACGGCACAGCTCTACTATTCTCAACAGCCCTTCTTCCAGACGCCACGATAGTAGTTGGAACACTGATGGTTACAGGCACGGGATGGTAACTGGGGTACCATTTGCTGCAGGTGCACTGACGACCCTTGTCCACGTTCTTCAGACGGTTTAAAGTAAATGGTGATAGTTGACGCTGTTCCACGATCTTTTACAGCCCTACTGAATTGCAAACAACCCTCATCCATCATACCCTGGATACCGGTCCTCAACTGGTCGCAACCATTCTCAGATTCTGCACAGCCCAAACAATTTCATCACAGCCCGGGTAGACACCCCCCTTCAGCAGACGGCACTTCACAACTAGCAGAGAAGTCTGAACATCATCAACATTAACAACCAGATCTTCAGCTTCTTTCCCTTCAATATTGTTCACTCTATGCCCACCATGCTGAGGCATAGGGTTGTTTACGACGTTAGGCACTGGAGCGAAGTTGATTGCCTTGGCATCGATCAAATCTTGAACCTTGTGCTGGAGAGCTCGACACTTCTCAGTATGGTGGCCTGGTGCCCCAGAGTGAAAGTCACAACGGGCGTTGCGTCGTATCCAGGAGGCAATACTGTAGGCGGAGCCATTGTACGCAACTCAATCATCCCCAACTTGAGTAGTTCGGGTAATAACTCTGTGTAAGACATGGGCAGAGGATCAAATCTTCTATCAGCCTGCAATTTCTGTCTGGGCTGATAAGGACGTTGCTGTTGTTGTTGTTGTTGCGGTTGTTGAACTCTTGGTTGTTGTTGTTGACGAGGTTGAGGTGCCGGAATGAATAGTCACTGCAGCTACTGGACGATATTGATCTCTGTTAGCATTTGTTCTGTACACACCCCCTCTGTGCTGTACAGCAATTGGTCTCTCCTTCTCTACGACGAGGTGCCCCAGAGAAGGGTTTCTTAATGAAGACGAGGAACCAGCATCATGGATCCTACCAGCTTTGATTAGACTCTCAGTCCTTCTCCACAAATGACAACATCAGAAAAAACTACCGAACGGGCAACTCCCCATCCGGTCCATAAACACACCTTGAAGAGTACCATAAACATGTCTGTCAACTCCCTCTCCAGCATAGGGGGTTGAACTCTAGCAGCCAGTTCACGCCACCTCTGGGCATACTCCTTGAAGCTTTCATTGGATTTCTGACAAAGACTCTGCAGCTGAGTCCGGCTCGGTGCCATGTCCATGTTGTGTTTGTATTGCCTCAAAAAGGCCTCACCCAGATCCCTCCAACAGCGGATAGAATCTCTCTTCAATTCCATGTACCAGTCCAAAGAAGCCCCAGATAGACTGTCTTGGAAAAAATACATCCACATCTTTTCATCATCAGTATACGCAGAGATCTTCGATAATAAGCCTGCACATGGGTGCGAGGGCAAGAAGTACCGTTGTATTTGTCGAAGGACGGTGCTTTGAACTTGTGAGGGATTCTCAAACCTTCAACCAATCCCATATTAGTAACATCAAAAACGAGAGAATTCTGACTTTCCATAGCACGGATCTTCTCAGCAAGAGCTTCAACTTTACGATCTCTCTCATTAACCCTTCCCAGAACGTCTTCGTCTTCACTGAGCAGAGAGAACATATCCTCTTGTCTGTCAACAATCGGAACAGGATTACGGGCCGGAGCACGGACTACTCTGGCATTAGCGGCATCTGGAACAATAGGTTGACCGTTGATTCGAATACCCCCCAACTCATCACCTACAGCATAGTTGTTGACGGGTACAGCAGCAGCAATATTGTTATCATCGACTGGGCCTCCCTCTGGCGGAGCATGGTTGATCGGTGGATTTGCAGCCTCTTGTCTCTGAACCATAGCTCGAAGTTCTTCTTGACCTTGCGCAACCCCTTGCATCATATTCATAAACTGGGCCATGCTTGCCTTCATCTCAGCCAACTCAGCTTGAAATTGATCCATACTTCTCTGTTGATTCAGTCTTGTTGAGTAGCGGTGCGGACGTTGATCAGCTATCCTGCCTGAACAGGAACCAAGAGTGAGAAGTCACGATCAAGAACACCTGTTATGCAAAATGATATGAGTATGATGCTAATGATGCGTATGATGCACATGATATGCTCATTTCTCAGGCATTCAAAGAGCCTGACCCATCCTGAAAAGATGGCAACCTGCAGCAACAAGAGAACAAAAACAGATACAAGGAAATGCTGACATCCTTATACATACATAAGGGTAAAAAGGCATACAACCAATGTCAACAGAATATCTGAATAAACAACGTACAAAGAAAAAGAATCCCATCCAACAAGCCTGGAGGTGATTCTCAACAAAAAGATCCAAGAGATGGCTTACACGCAAATGAATCCCATCCAACAAGCCTGGAGGTGATTCTCAACAAAATACAATCAGAGATACAAACTAAGACAGACGGTCTTCCGGAATGAGGGTCTTCAGGTAATGGCACTGGTCGATCAACAGTGAGCATTCTGAACAATCTGGTAAAGGAGTAATCTTCTCTTTCAACTGTCTTCTCAGCTCCAAGACTTCTCCTCCAAGGTGGTCCTCTGCTTGTCTCAAGTCTACTTCCTTCTTCAACTGGATGTCTTTATCTCTGAGTTGCTTCTCCAAGTCTCTGATCTTCTTCTGATAGTTGGCTTCTGCTCTCTGCAGCCTCAGACATTCCCTATGCTCCGCATCTAACATAGACTCCATCTCCTCATATGATCTCTTCTTACCTCTTGCTCTGCTAGCATCCTCTCCTTGCACTTCCCTGAGTTGATGGGCCAAGTGCAGCTTATCAGCTTTGGCTTTGTACAGCTCCATATGGGTGTCTTGCTCCTTCTCTCTCAAACGACGATTCTCCATCAGGGCTTGCTTATAGTGCTCAGCAGGCACACTATCAGCAAGGATCAAAGGTGGTTGCTCTTGCAACGGCTCCATCCTATCGTAGGGTAGCAACAAAGTTTCCACTCTCTTCTTGACCCAATCAGTGTAATCGGGCATAGCAACGGCAAACTTCTTCCCAAGACGGATCCATCCTTCACTCCCAATCTCTCCAGGCTCTCCCTATCTGCTCCAACCTAACAGGGTCATCCTTCTTCTCAAAACAAAAACTCTCAGCTATCTCTGCCTCGAGCGGTCTTTCACTCATAACAAACCCTAGCTGGCGAAGAGAAAGAACTGGGTTGTAATTGATGCAACCTTTAGTCCCTATGAGTGGCACGCCCCGAATTCACCACAACTTATGATGACATCTTTCACATCCATCCGGTACGACTGCCACCTGATGTCGTAGGAAGTAAGCGACATGACCCTCTGAGTCCACTTAGAGTGCTCTGGGTATCCACAAACGGTCCACTGGCTGGCAGAAGAGACATGAACCATTTGAACAGAAGAGGTAGACAACACCTGATGGCTCCACCTTACCATGCCTGCTGTGAATGGCATAGTAAGTATCTGCTAGAAGAGTAGGGATTGGATTCCCTCTGATGAAAATGCTGATAGCAGTCAAGTCAATGAAATTTGGCATACTGGGAAATAGGATGATCCCATAGATCATGGCAGCTAACTGTGCGTGAAAAACTTCCCAATTCCCCTTTTCTGCTTCAACTCTGGCTACTCTCAACAGGAACTTCAATGGCAGACCTACAACTTCCCCACAGGGTTTCCAATTCTTACGACCTCCTCAACACTCAACCGGAGAGCTCTGGCAATCAATCTGAAGTCGACCTCCTTTGGAACGTCCAAGAAGGGAGTCTGATGCTGAATAGGGATACTCAACAGGATAGAATACTCCTCGAGAGTGGGTGCAAGCTGATAATCCTGGAAAGTGAAACAGTGAAGCTCTGGGTCGTAGAACTGTAGAAGAGTCTGCAACGGCACGGATCGACTACCATCTTCAACAGTGTCAGAATATCTCCATACTGGTCAAC
Source organism: Lathyrus oleraceus (assembly GCF_024323335.1). Classification (NCBI taxonomy): domain Eukaryota; kingdom Viridiplantae; phylum Streptophyta; class Magnoliopsida; order Fabales; family Fabaceae; genus Lathyrus; species Lathyrus oleraceus. The sequence goes on along the minus strand of NW_026113352.1, from coordinate 22,483 downwards.
AAACCCCTTTTGGTTACCACTGGTCATAAGGTCACTCAACTCAATCAGAGACGTCAAAGGCTCACGGTGAAAACTGTAGGAACAAGTCTTCCGCTTCAACTCTGGGACTGTTGCCATCTCTATCAGTGAACAAGCTCTGGAATGTACCTGAGAAATGATATGCATGCAGGGATTAGTTTTTTTCTTTTTCTTCTTTTTTTGATTTGATTTTTTTTGATTTTTTTTTTCCAATGCGTTTCTTTTGAAAAATAAATATGCTATGATGCACATGATGCAGACTGGACTGGCTGGTTGTGCAATCTCTGATCACTAGGTCGAAGCTTCAGTCAAAATCAGAACATAAATCCCACTTAAGGTCAACCGAAAACTGTCTGAACACAAAGTCACCATCAGAACCAAGTCACCAACAGAACGAGTCACCAACGGTACCTGTAATGAATAACCCTTCCCCACTCACGGGTGTAGTCTAGGCCAGGGTAAAGCTGAGAGAAACGCAGCATAAATAACCTTTCGCAGAATACTGTCATATACACACCCGAAGTATGTAACGACAGCATCCCACCAGGGTCTGAACTGCTCGTGATATCAATGTTCCGCTAAGTGGCGCCATACCACCCGCTTCCCATGAATCACTCTATTCCTAGGTATCCTAGATTGCACTCATGGTCTGGGTATTGGACCTTTTACCTCAACTGACTCTTCCCCCCACACAGAGAGAAAACAAACAACCAGCCAGGTGAACAGATGAATAAATGCAAACATTAATGCAAACATAAATGCAAACAATAGACAATGAATGCAAACAGTAAATAATGAATGCAATAAATAAACACAGCACAAAGCAACCAAAACCCTAACCTAGAGAGCGCTAGGAGAGACTCGCTCAGGGAAGATGGACCAGCATAGGTCAACTTCTCTATATCCCCAGCAGAGTCGCCAGCTGTCGCATCGCGCGAAAAACCGGCGGGAAAAGAAAGAAACAACAGAGCCGCCACCGTGCGTTATTTATCCCAAAAGAGGGAAAGGAAACGCTCAGAGTAAACCTAGGAAAGAACATGGTCTCGCGACCAAAGAGGATGGGTTCGGGAGTCGGTTATGCGAAGGGAAGGTATTAGCACCCCTACGCATCCGTAGTACTCTACGGGATCCACGCACAATAGAAAGGAAAATGGTTGCTAAACACTGCTCAAATACTCACACACACTGGCTGAAAGGGACACAAGAGACTGACTGAAACTGACTCGGCAGGATGTCGCATCCTGGGCCTACTTAGTCTATCAGGCATAGACATCAGAGTCGAAGTAGTTCGGACTGGGGAAACGACACATGCTCGCTAGGATGTCGCATCCTATGCATACGTATCTTCTCGGACGAGAGAAGAATCAGAGCGTTCGTAGCTCGGCTGACACGCACACAAACAAACAAACACAGGCAAACGCCAATCACTGGACTTACATCAGCATCCGAACCAAACACACACACTGGAACCCAAATGCCACTCGATGGACTTACATCAGCTTCCAAGCACACCACAACACAACAGGTTAATAGGGAGTCGGGGACTCGAGCCTATAACTGTCAAGCACACACAGGGGGGGCTTATATTTGATTCCTATGTCCCCACGGACAGACAGCAAATGCTAAGGAGTCAGGGACTCGAGCCTAGCAAAGGTCAGACAACACACACAAAAAGAAAGAAAGGCGCCCGGAGAGATCAGCTCAATCTCCTGCCTACATACTTCATCTGGTGTGAAGATCAGGGCGATGTAGTTCCCCTACGCAGGGATAAAGGACTAGCCTAACCAGATAACAGAGGGAGACACAACTAGGGAGACTACGACTCGAGCCTAGATGTTATCATGCAAATCATCCCTAAGTTAAGGTTTCTAGCTAAACGGCACGCGGGCCAACCTATCCTAAGCATGGCTCACACAGGAAGCAAGCCACACACACACTTAACTTGCACAGGGAGCAAGCCAAGTAAAACCTACTTGCACAGGAAGCAAGTCAAACTATCCTAACCTGCACAGGAAGCAAGTCAAACTATCCTAACTTGCACAGGAAGCAAGTCAAACTATCCTAACTTGCACAGGAAGCAAGTCAAACAATCCTACAAGCACAGATAGCACACGCTATACACAAACAAGTGGCTCAAACAAGGGTTAGGTTTTAGTCAAGGGGTCATATCAACCTCAACAAACAAACCTCTGGAACTGGGTGAATGTTGCTCTTAACCTTGCCATTGAGGGGCTAAGGTGAAGCAGATGAAAGGATGAAGTGAGGATGAGACCTCACAGCTCTTATCCCTGGTCTGGGAGAGCTCAAGACAAGAATGTGTGGGTTCAGAAAGTGGGAACCCTTCTACACATTTAGAACTGACTCAACTGTACAGTTGTACAAGATCTTGGGTTGTATCTGCAATGCATCAACACAGTGGTGTGAGCAAGGCAGATGACACACTGAATAGTGGGGGATAGATTGCATATCCCTACCTTCCACCAATTGCCTCTTCACTTAGGAGGACTTTGACTCTATGCAAGGACAAAATTAAACAATCACAAACATTGCCTCTTAAGGAGGACTTCAGACAGTTGCCTGGCCAAGTAACAGGCCAGGTCTTCCAGACTACATGAAGTAAAAGAGACATACCTCAATGCAAATTGCTTATACAAGCAAAGCAAAGCAAAAAGTTCACAAGGAACTAAGCAACTAAAGCACCTGAAACAGTCAAGCAATGTTAGTATGCAACTTCAAACAAAACAAACAGAAACAGACAACCACAGTTAATTGGAGGCACAGGGATATGCAAGGCACAAGGCTTAAGGCATGTGAGCCAAGCCACCTACAAAACAAATAAGGTTAGACAATGATATTTGAGCAAGCTCAATCAAAAAGAATTGGTCACAATGGCCATTTGATGGTCAACCTGAAATCACAAACTCAAAGGTGAGTAACAGGACCACTAGGGCAAGCCTAGGGTCAAAAGTGAATGAGAAAGTCAAAACAGCAAGGGTTAAGTATCCAAAATCATGTTCAAACAATTAGGAAACAAAACCAATTGGGTTCACATTCATATCAATCACTATCATCATTTCATGAACCATTTAGGTCAAAACATGGCAAACAGGAGCTCATAGAAGTCAACAGCAAGACTTGCATAAAAAGCAATCTAAACATTTTCCAAAAATCACCAAATAAATCATGATCAAACCTAACACATAGCATGGTAAGCATGTCAAATTTCATCCCATTTGGACAAGTGGAAGGCAGTCAATGAAAATCAGAAAGTCAAAGCCAATTTGAACATGCTCAAAGAAGTCAACCAAACATGCATCAACTTAGAAAAATCATAAGTCAAGAATGGTGTATGATAAATGAATGGGACTAAAACCATGGCAAAGATGAGTAGGTCTAGTTATCTCATGCAAAATTTCATGTCCATCCAATAAAGTATGAGAATTTCACAAATGAAGTGGGAACATGTGTCATACAAAGTCAACATTTGACTAGGCAGGGAAGAAAAATCTCAAACAAATGGAAATAGTTCAATTAAATCCAAGAAAATTCACAAGTCAAATAGACATACAAGAGTAGGCTCATGAAGAACTTCAACCCATTTGGAGGTCAAGAAGCATGGTAATGAAAATCATGAAGTTGGTCATCAATGGTGTGACACAAATTGTCACACCCTAATTCAAAAAATCATATCTCACAAACCACAAATGATAAACTCACAAACTTTATACCAAAATCATCATGAATGTGTCTAGTTTAAGCACAAAAAATTTGGGAGTCATTGGATAAAGTATCATCATTTCACAATTGATTTGGCAAAGTGTACAAAATTTGGTCACATGTCACAAACCCTAAGGCCATTTAAAAACCATTCATCCAAAAATTCTGGAAAAATAATGATAAAAAAGTAGAGGTCATGATGAACACAGCACAAAAAATCCCATTCAAATTGGATCAAAAATGAGCAAGTTATGAATTTTGGAAGGTTGGTTATAAAAATGTGAAATAAATGAAGCAAGAATGGCATTTTTGTAATATTTGAATCCACTTAACAAAACACAGTCGTTTTGGGCTTTAAAGGAAATGTTTTCATTGGCCAGTGGGGAATGGCACAGTACACGTGAGGAAAGAAGAAAAACTGGAAAATGGCTTTGGGGTTTACTGTAGCAGCATCATCTCCAAATTCGAATTTCTTAATTTCTCCCCAAAAATGTCAATTGAGCATACCATTGTGATCATTAAACCATGTACATCAACATTTCAGCAATAGATTTCATTAAATCAGTTTAAACACAACCAAATCGAGCCAAGACACATTTGAGCATACAAGTTGAAATCCATATTTCTCACATCATAGTGAATCATTTTCAATGGTTCAAGTGGCATTGATTTCAGCATAACAAGATCTTTCACAAACACAGCATGATTTAGCAAAAAGAGCAAGTCGAAAAACTAACCAAAATGATGAGCAGTGATGATTCAGCCACCTTTTGCTGGTGAGTGCTTGAAACAGATGAAGAATGTGCTCCTACAAGATGAATGGGGAAGTAAACTTGGCTCAATGAAGCTTGTTCGTGCTTGCATCCAAATCTGCCATGGCTAAGCTTCAATGGGACAGTGGTTTTGAGCTGCTTGCAGATGGGGTAATGTGATGAAAACAAGCTCACAAGGTTGTTTGAGTGAAGGAACAATGTTAACCAGGTCAAGTTTGGAGGTTTGACTGTTTGTTGGAAATGGCCAAAGGTGAGTTTTGGACAAATGAGTGAAGGAAGTTGTTTCTTGTTTTGGACCTGTTTTGAGCAAAGTGCAAATGATAGGGATTTTGGTTGAATGAGGTTTGTTTTGTTTTATGTCATTGTGTTTGGACAGGGAAGATCAAATGCAAAATAGCAGGGTTAGGTTTTGAAATGGTGAGAGGATTGTGCAAGGCAAGGCAATCTTAGGGCGTTTTTACAGAAAATTTAAAATGCCAAGAATCCCAAGTTTGGTCGTGGCTGCAGTTGATTTTTATGACAGGGTTACAAGGCAAGGCTTGGTTTTAAAACACAAGGCAAGGTCCAGTTTGAAGGAGGTTTTTGGTGAGTGAGTTAAATCAGTGTTGCAAGGCTTTATACTCTTGTGCTTTTGACAGCCAAGATGAAATGCCAAGCCAGGGTGAGGTTTGAAAAGGAGTGTATTTAGAGGACTTGGTTCTTTTGTTTGGACAGATGATGCTAAGTGCCAAGGCTGAAAGTGGAGGTGTATGAATGAGATTGGTTTGGAGCTTGTTGGTTATGCTGCTAGTTTCTTATGACAGCAAAAGTAAGGTTTTGAAACTTTGCTGTTCTATGTCTTTTGTGGTTTGGCAAGGTTTGGGCAGAAACATACCAAACAAGGCAAGAGCATGGTTGGAAAAATGAGTGAAAGTGGTGTGGTGTGTGCTGCTACTTTCAAAATGGTGACAGGATTGTGAAGGCAAAGCAAATAGCAAGGGTGAGGCTTTAGAATGCTGTATGCAGATGGATGTATTGGCAAGGCTTTTGGTTGAAAAATGCAAGTGAGGTGGTTGGAATAAATGAGGTTTGTTGGTTGCCAAGCAAGGTTGGATTATGCTGCTGCAGGGTTTGTTCTCTTGCTATTTCATGACAGGTTTTCAAATGCCAAGGGGTGGTCTTTAGCACCAGGTATTTTCTGCTGTGGATGGTGGTATGCTGCTAGGCTTTTCATGACAGGAAATGCAGGAGGGTATGTATGTGCAGGTGGTTATGGCTTGTGGCTGTTAGCCTCATGACAGATAGTGAGACTCTTCATCTTTTGTTTTGGTGCTGTTGGTGGCATGGCAGGTTTTTTGTTATTGGGAGTTTGGGCAGAAGGTTCTAAAGTGCAAAACAAAGGTCAGTGCAGTTGGGATGAGTGAGTTGTATGCAGTTTTTTTCTTGCTGGTTTAGGGAATGAGTTGTAGGCAGTTTTTTAGAAGCTGCTCCTAATGTCATGCCAGAAAAAGTGAGGAAGATATGATGTTAGTTGTGTTCATGATGACAGAAAAATCATGATGCATGAGGTTACCCTTCTGCTGTTGGCCATTAGCAGGATTTAATGCCTTTTTTGAAGTTTTCGACAGCTCTTGGTTCAAATGGCCAAAGATCCTTTTTCACAGCATCCATTTTTTGTTATGCAGCAGTTAGTCTTTTTTTTTGAATCAGCATGCCCCTCTCATTTGCCTTGGCCAAGTGGTTTTGTGGTTTTTGCTGCCAATGCTGTTACCAGTCACAGCAAATTAAGGCCTTGGTCTGCTATGAGCAGTACCAGGCATGGCAAGGCCCATGCTTTTGGATGCTTTTGACAGCTCTTTTCAAAATGGCAAGGATCATGCTCCACAAAATGAAGTTTTCTCTTGTGTTATGCAGCCAAATCCTCAAGATGACAGGAATTTTTCCATAAAATCTGCTATGCCATATATGGTACAAGTATGGTTCATGGACTTGGTTGTTGAAACAATGTCCTTTTTGCCAATGTTCAAATAAGCTAGTATGGCCATATGTACTATTGGAGTATGGCTGCACAATGAGGCTCACCATGACAGAAAAAATGATCAAGAATGCTGCATAATGATGCTGGTACAAGGCATGGTTGTGGAAAGCAAGGACAAGCATGGTGCATTTGTACCTTTCTTATAATTCAAGCAACCAAGTATAGATTCACATGTGCTGCATAATTTGACTTTGCAAACACATTTAAAATGATATTTATGAGCTGTCCCAATTGGCCAAATGCTGAAAAAATGTTTAAATCAAAAAGTCAACTCTTGGTCAAACTTACATTTAAATGAAATAGGTCAAAATATGCCATTTTGATTGGTGAAGTTTTGGCACATGAAATTTATATTTTTGGAAAGAGGGGATCAAATGTGACTTGTAGGAAAAAACCCCACCAAAATTGGCCAAACGGTTTGAGAGATATGGCCCTTTGAAGTTCAAGATTTTCTGAAATCGATTCGATCATAACTTGCCAACCACACATGGGAATTAAGAGTTCTAGGACTTTTTGGAAATGGGGAGAACAAGATCTTCAACTTTCATGTTGGGCAAAAATTCATTTGAGGCTTGTATCATGATGTAAGTTTGAGGATCAAGACTTTCCATTTATGGTAAGTTTCAGTTACAGGCCCAGTTTCTACTTTTGGAAATTTTGATCTGGCTTCAAATTCTTCCATGATGGTGTTTGGCATGATGTATGATGACTATTTGGACATGAATGAACTCTCACAGACCAAATCCAAGTATCCAATCACTGATTAAATGGACAGTTGACCAACAGTTGACTTTTAGGGTTTCTGATTGATTATGCATTGACTGATGAATTCCAAACCCTAATCCCTTGAGAATTTGACTTCAAATGATGTCCCAAGTTGTATGAACTCTTGATTATTAACCATGGTGCCCAAATTCCACAAGAATGACCACCAACCATTGCCTTGACTGACAGTTGACTTTTCTAGGGTTTTTGACTGTCTGTGTATGAACTGCTGACCTCTGAGCCCTCAACCCTTGACCAAAATACTTCAAATAGACCTCCAAGCCATGTGAACTTGTTGGACAAACCCCAAGGCCTTGAGGCAACTGAGGGACAATGCAAATGCTATGCAATGGATCATGATATGCTATGACCTAACATGAAAATGTATGCATAATGATAGGTGCAAATTTGAGGTGCTAGACATACACCCATTACCAACTTGCTTGAAAATTGGCAAAAGGACACTTTTCACCAACTCCATTCCACTTTTTCATGAACCTTGATTAAGTACCATTGAACAGTATATATATTCATCATTTTCTCTCTGAAGGAAACCCTAGCAGCCACTCTCACCAACAGAAAACCTCATTTTCTCAAACACACTCATTTTCTTCATTTGGCATTTTTGCTGAAAACTTTCAAAGAACACAAGCCTTGGTCGATTGTTCCATCATATTCCATCGTTTTTGGAGCTGTAGCAAACACTATCTTTCAACTGTAAGCAAGGATTCATGGACTGTTTCTTCAAAGCTCCTCTAATGGCAGAACTCGTGTGCATCCAAACCAAGCATTCTTGAGCTTGAAACCTTCCACCATTCACTTATTGGAGCTTGGACCTTCACCTGTTTTAAGCATTTGGAGCCAAACAACATCAGAATTGCAACTGCACTTCAGAATTGGTAAATTTCGATCTCCTTATTTCATCAAATCAATACATGCTTTAGAAAGGTCTCTCCATGCTGAGCTTCGTGATGGTCTTGCTTTTGAGAATGGTTGATTATTTCTGAAGATATGCTGTTTTTAAGTTTGAAGATGAAATGTATTTTTGCTCGATTCATGAGTTGTGTTGTGTTTTAGTGAAAATTGATGATGGATTCATGTTAGTCATGCTTTGCTGATCATTTCTGTGTATCCAATTGAGATTTCTGGAAAAATTATGGTTGAGTCGAATTTGAGAGGATGAAGATCATATTGTTGATTGCATAAACCCTAGTTTCTGTTTGCATTGCCCAGATTTCCTCTTTCTCACGTGTTGCATGTTACTATTCATCCATGAACCAATAGAAACATTTCATTTTCGTGGCCAAAACGACTGCGCATTGATAAGTGGTTTGGATTATTACAAAAATGCCATCCCCGGTTTATTAATTCAATTAAAATCATTTCATTTCAATTTTTATTTCACTTTGTTACACAATCTTACAAAAATCATAACATCCTCATTTTTAATCCAATTTTCATGGGAATTTTTGCATTGTGTTCAACTGGACCTCTACTTATTTGTCATATTTTTTCTTGATTTTTTTGATAAGTGGATTTTATTTGGTATTAGGGTTTTGACCATGTGCTCATATTTTGTACCTCTTGCCAAATCCTTTGTGAAATAGTGATACTTTATCCTATGGCCTTGAAATTTTTTATGCATAAACTAGACACATCCATGGTGATTTGGTATAAAGTTTATGAATTTCTCATCTCTGGTCATTGAGTTATGATTTTTTGAAGTAGGGTGTGACAATTTGTGTCACACCATTGATGTGCAACTTGATGATTTTCTTTACCATTCCTCTTGACCTCAAATTGGATTGAATTTTTGCATGAAAGTACTTGAGTATGTCTAGTTTACATGTGATTTTTCTTGGAATTATTTGTGGCATTTCCTAATTGTTTGAGATTTTTCTCCCCTGTTTGGTCATATGTTGACTTTTTGTGATACATGTTCCCATTTCATTTGTGAAATTCTCATACTTTATTAGATGGACATGAAATTTGACATGTGATTAGTAGACATCTTAAGCTTTGCCATGGTTTTAGTCCCATTCATTTATCATATGCCATCCCTGATTTATGATTTTTTCAAGTTGATGCATGTTTGGTTGACTTCTTTGAGCATGTTCAAAATTACCTTGCCTTTCTGATTTTCATTGACTATCTTCTACTTGTCCAAATGAGATGAAATTTGACATGCATACCATGCTATGGGTTGTGATTGACCATGATTTATTTGGTGATTTTTGGAATTGTTTATGATTGGTTTTGAGTTAAGTCTTGCTGTTGACTTCTATGAGCTTCCATATGCCATGCTTTGACTTCTTTTGCTTGTGAAATGATGATGATGAATGATATGATTGTGGAACCAATTGAGTTTGTTTCTTGATTGTTTAAATATGATTTTGATTGGAGTTCATTTGCTGTTTTGACTTTCTCATCCCCTTTTGACCCTAGGCTTGTCCTAGTGGTCTTGTTACTTATGTTTGAGCTCATTTTTTCAGGTTAAGCAACAATTACCCAATGAGACCAATACAAATTGATTGAGTGTGCTTGTTTATCATGACTAATCTATTTGTTTTGTAGGTTGCTTGGCTCACATGCCTTGAACCTTGTGCATTGCACATTTATCTGCTTGTGCTGACTGTTAGCCTTTGTTTCATTCTGATTTAACTTTGACTTGTATACTAACTGTGCTTGACTGATTTCAGGTACTTTAGTTGCTTTTAGTTCCTTGTGAACTTTGCTTTGCTTTGCTTGATAAGCAATTTGCATTGAGGTATACCTTTCTATCTTCATGTAGTCTGGAAGACCTGGCCTGTTACTTGGCCAGGCAACTGTCTGAAGTCCTCCGTAAGAGGCAATGTTTGTGACTGTTTACATTTGTCCTTGTACAGAGTCAAAGACCTCCTAAGTGAAGAGGCAATTGGCAGAACCCAAGGGATATGCAATCTATCCCCTGCTATTCTGTGTGTCATCTGCTCTGTTCACACCACTGTGTTGATGCATTGCAGATACAAACCCAAGATCTTGTACAATTGTACAGTTGAGTCAGTTTCACATGTGTAGAAGGGTTCCCACTTTCTGAACCCACACATTCTTGTCTTAAAGCTCTCCCAGGCCAGGGATAAGAGCTGTGAAGTCCTATCTTCACTCACCTTTCATCTGCTTCACATTAGCCCCTCAATGGCAAGGTTAAGAGCTAACACTACCCAGTTCCAGTGGTTTGTTTGTTGAGGTTGATATGACCCCTCGACTAAAACCTGACCTTGTTTGAGCCCATTGCTTGCATATAGTGTGTGCTACTTGTGCTTGTGTGTTTGCTTTAGCTTGCTTCCTGTGCAAGTTAGGTTTAGTTTGACTTGCTTCCTGTGCAAGTTAGGTGTGGCTTGCTTCCTGTGCAAGTCATGATTAGGATAGGCTTGCCTCCTGTGCAAGTTAGCTAGAAACCTTAACTTAGGGATGATTTGCATGACAACATCTAGGCTCGAGTCGTAGTCTCCCTAGTGTTGTGTCTCCCTCTGTTATTTGGTTAGGCTAGTCCTTTATCCCCCCGTAGGGGAACTACGTCGCCCTGATCCTCATACCAGATGAGGTACGTAGGCAGGAGATGAGCAGATCTCTCCGGGCGCCTGTGTCTTTGTTTTGTCTTGTTGTGTGCTTGGAAGCTGATGTAAGTCCATCGAGTGGCATTTGGGTTCCAGTGTGGGTTTGTTGGTTCGGATGCTGATGTAAGTCCAGTGATTGGCATTCAGGCTCCACGTCTGCCTTTGCCTGTGTTTGTTTGTGTGCGTGTCAGCCGAGCTACGAATGCTCTGATTCTTCTCCGTCCAAGAAGATACGTATGCATAGGATGCGATATCCTAGCGAGCATGTGTCGTTTCCCCAGTCCGAACTACTTCGACTCTGATGTCTATGCCTGATAGACTAAGTAGGCCCAGGACGCGATGTCCTGCCGAGTCAGTTTCAGTCTGTTTTCTTGTGTCTCCTTCAGCCAGTGTGTGTGTGTGAGCAGTGTTTTTTTAGCAACCATTTTCCTTCCTTTTGTGCGTGGATCCCGTCGAGTACGACGAATGCGTAGGGGTGCTAATACCTTCCCTTCGCATAACCGACTCCCGATCCCATTCTCTTTGGTCGCGAGACCATGCTTTTTCCAGGTTTACTCTGAGCGTTTCCTTTCCCTCTTTTGGGATAAATAACGCACGGTGGCGGCTCTGTTGTTCTTGTTTCCCGCCGGTTTTTCGCGTGATGCGACACAAACAACGCAAAGGATACAAATAACAAAGATTTAAATCATCACTACAACACTCGGCTAATCTCAATAAGATGGAAACACCAACTGGAGAAAATTCTAGGGATGAAAAATCATCATCTAGCTTTGAATGAATCTACTTTGGCTGGAAAAGTCATGGAGAACATGCTTCCAATCAAGCACGGCAAACTCTGCGGGAAGAGAGCGTTGCTGAAGTATGATCAACCTAAACATGTCGAGGATAGAGAAGGATCTGCTGAGGATTCAAACAAATCAACGTTGCGGGGAATTTTAATTCAACACCGTGTTAAATGGGAGACAACCTTACGGGGGATAAAATCAAAATACCGCTCAGAATCAAACACTGCCAAGAAAGAGGGAACTTTTATCTGAAGATGAACTCCGCCGGGGAATAAGAGATAAAACTCTGAATGAGGAAATAAGCCAATTGATGGGGATGTTGTGACACATACCTTCATATTCCTCAATAATCATCAAATTTTTCTTATAAATTATGAAATAAAACAATTCCAAGGTAAAAATAACCGGATCTGACTCACACAAAGGAGAAACTGATGAAGTTTATGCAACACAATGAGATGCAAATGGGAATCTGGAAACCAAATAAAGGTTTCGGAGTACCCAGGGTAAGGTCATCCAAATCACAAACTGAGGGATACAAAGCATGAACACCTCAGCTGGGGAAGATGAATTTGCAAAGGGGACCAATCATCAGCTCAACTGGAGATAAGACCCACCAACTCTATTGGGGATGATGAAATATTCAGGGAGAAACTCATCAATCAAGCTGGGGATAAATGACGAACTGTTGGGGAGGAAAATATTTACTAAACCAACTGCTTGGGGAATACCAACAATGCTTCACATTTCAAGACTTACCTGTCCTTAGATTGTTGTTGACATTTCTTGCTGAAATCGATTATTCTTAAAGTTAATGCTTTTATTATTTTTTTTAAAAATTTATTCGTTAATCTATTTCAAAATTATCATCATAGAAATTCAATTTTATTTAACAGAAATAAATAAGAATAGAAATAATTAGATGAAAAACTCAACTTTATTTAATAGAATGGTAGTCCGCGAATGGCAAGACTCCATGAATCTTTACAAAGTTTGAAAATGGTAACTTACATGGAAAAAGGCTACATTGAATACAATGATCACTACTCTCCCTACCAACTCTGAAGTCTGTTGTGCTCTTGTCTTTGGTTGAGAATGACGAATCTGAACCAAATGGCTAGATCAAAACTACTTCCATGATTAGGACCAGCCGAATGCAGTTACTTGCCATAATCCCTAATTTTTGCCTAGGTTGCCCCAAGGTGGGGTACTCAATCTACTGGGATAAAATTTCTGTTCTATATCTCTAATTTTTGCTTGGATCTCCCTTTCGGGTTTTCAATCCACCGAGACGCTCATTTTTGCCTAAGCCGCCCTTTCGGGTTTTCGACTTAGCAAGTTGTTCTTTTCTTTTTAGGCGAAGGATTCCTTGACTGCATCGGCAGTCACAGGACACGTGAACTCTTCACCATCCATAGTTGTAAGAATCAAAGCACCACCTAAAAAGGCTTTCTTAACAACATATGGGCCTTCATAATTAGGAGTCCATTTGCCCCTAGCATCGGGTTTGAAAGATATAATCTTCTTGAGCACGAGGTCACCTTCTCTGAACACACGAGGCTTGACCTTCTTATCAAAAGCTTTCTTCATTCTCTGCTGATATAATAGACCATGACACATGGAAGTCAGTATCTTCTCTTCAATCAAATTCAATTGATCATATCTGGTCTGGCACTATTTAGCTTCTGTCAACTTGGCTTCCATCAAGACATGCACTGATGGGATCTCAACCTCCACAGGGAACACAACTTACATTCCATAAACGAGAGAGAAAGGGGTTGCCCCTGTTGAAGTGCAGATGGATGTACGGTACCTATTCAAAGCAAATGGGGGCATCCCAAGCCAAACTTTGTACGTCACACCCATCTTTTGGATGATCTTCTTGATGTTCTTATTCGCAGCTTCAACAACCCCATTCATCTTAGGTCTGTAGGGAGAAGAATTATGATGTGCAATCTTGAAGTCTTTGCGAAGAGTTTCCACCATATTATTGTTCAAGTCTGATCCATTGTCAGCAATGATCTTACTCGGCACACCATAGCGGCATATAATTTGATTCTTGATAAACCTTACAACAACTTGCTTAGTTACATTTTCATATGATTCCTCCTCAACCTATATTATGAAGTAATCAATTGCCACCAAAATGAAACGATGTCCGTTCGAAGATTTCGGTTCAATCGTGCTAATCATATCAATTCCCCACATGTAGAAGGGTCGGAGAGGAAATGACATTCAACAATCTCGTCGAAACATGAATCTTATCTGCATAAATTTTACACTTTTGGCATTTCTTCACAAACTTGCAACAATCATATTCCATTGTTAGCCAATAGTAACCTGCTCTCAACATTTTCTTTGCCATAGCATGTTCATTGGAATGAGTACCAAAGGAACCTTCGTGGACTTCAGTCATCAAAAGGTCTGCTTCGTGCCTATTCACAGATCTGAGCAGAACCATATTGAAGTTTCTTATAAAAAACACATCACCATTCAAGTAGAAGTTGCCAGCGAATCTTCTCAAAGTATTCTTATCTATCAAAGATGCCCCATACGGGTAAATCTGACATTGAAGGAAACATTTAATATCAAAATACGAAGGCTTTTCATCTTTGACTTCTTCAACGACAAATACATGAGCTGGTCTATCAAGACGCATCACAGTCAAATTGGGAACTTCGTTCCAAAATTTCAACATAATCATTGAAGCCAATGTTGCAAGAGCATCTGCCATCCGGTTTTCATCTCGAGGGATATGATGAAACTCAACCTTTGTAAAGAAACTTGATATCCTTCTCGCATAGTCTTTATATGGTATCAAACCAGGTTGACTCGTCTCCCATTCTCCTTTTATTTGATTTACAACCAAAGTTGAATCTCCATATACATCAAGGTATTTAATTCTGAGATCAATGGCCTCTTCAAGCCTTATAATGCAAGCTTCATACTCAGCCATATTGTTTGTACACTTGAATGTCAATCTAGCCGTAAACGGAAAATGAGTGCCTTGAGGAGTAATAATTACCACCCCAATGCCATTACCATACGAATTAACAGCTCCATCAAAAACCATGCCCCAACGGGAACCAGGTTCTAGCCCTTCTTCAAGAAATGGTTCATCACAATCTTTCATCTTCAAGTACAAAATTGCTTCGTCAGGAAAATTATATTGTACTGACTGTTAATCTTCAATAGGTTGGTGAGCCAAATGGTCAGCCAAGATATTACCTTTAATAGCGTTCTGAGATCCGTATTCAATATCATACTCAGATAACAAAATCTGCCAACGGGCAATCCTCCCAATTAGAGCAGGATTCTCAAAGATGTACTTGATTGGATCCATTTTGGATATCAACCAAGTAGTATGATTTAACAAATATTGGCGCAGACGCTTAGTAGCACAAGCCAATGCGCAGCATGTCTTTTCAAGCATAGAATACCAAGTCTCACAGTGAGTGAATTTCTTACTGAGGTAGTAAATTGCATGCTCTTTCTTTCCATATTCATCTTGCTGACCAATAACACATCACATACTTTCGTCAAGCACAGTTAAATACATGATCAATGGTCTTCCTTCAATAGGCGGAGACAAAATCGGAGGTTCGAGCAAATACTCTTTCATACTATCAAAAGCTTTTTGGAAATCTTCAGTTCAATCAGAAGACTGATCTTTCCAAAGAAGCTTGAATATAGGCACACATCTGGTAGTCATATGCGACATAAATCTTGAGATATAGTTCAAGCGACCGAGAAAACCTCTGACTTGCTTCTCATTTTTGGTCGCATGCATCTCTTGTATTACTTTGACCTTGGCAAGATCAAGTTCAATACCCTTCTCACTGACAATGAAACCCAATAATTTACCAGAACAAACACCAAAGGTACATTTATTGGGAATCAAGCAGAGTTTATATTTCCTCAAACGCTGGAATAATTTCAACAAATGCTCAACATGTTCTTCTTCATCACTTGATTTAGCAATCATGTCATCAACATAGACTTCAATCTATTTATGCATCATATCATGAAAAAGAGTGGTCATAGCTCTCTGGTATGTTGCACTAGCATTCTTTAAACCGAAAGGCATCACTCTATAACAGAATGTTCCCCAGGGTATAAATAATATGGTCTTCTCTATATCTTCAGGTGCCATCTTGATTTGATTGTAACCAAAAAATCCGTCCATAAACGAAAAGACTTTGAATTTAGATGTATTGTCTACCAACATATCAATGTGTGGTAGAGGAAAATCATCTTTCGGGCTAGCTTTGTTCAAATCTCTGTAATCAACACACATGCGGACTTTTCCATCTTTCTTCGGAACAGACACAATATTGGCCACCCATTGCGGATACTCGGAGGTAACAAGAAAACCAACGTCAATCTGCTTATGCACTTCCTTTTTTATCTTAACTGCCATATCAAGATGAGTTCTTCTCAATTATTCTTGACCGACGAACATTCTGGCTTCAAAGGCAATCTATTCTCCATAATCTCAGAATCCAAACCAGGCATGTCTTGATAGGACCAGGCAAACACATCAGAATATTCTCGAAGAATATCAATCAACCCCTTCTTAGCCTCTAGACATAGTTGAGACCCAATCTTGACTTCCTTCATATCATCCTCGGAACCCAAGTTGACTAGTTCAATCTGCCCTTCAAACGGCTGAATGGCTTTTTCCTCGTACTCAAGAAAAAGGGATAATTCATCAGATACTTCTTCATCATCATTCTCTTCCTCAGCTTCAAACACAGGGAAATCAAAGTTTGGAGAGGGAGTAGGATCATTGTATTCAATGGGTTTGAGAACCAACCTGCATAATGATTTGATATTTTGATTTTAGAGAAACGGAGTGCAAATAAATATTATGCAGATGGAAGATTATTATTTATTTATGTTTTTTGTGATTACCATTTTCAGAAAAAGCAAAAAGTAAAAATAAAATATCATGGATGTGGATGAATAAAATTATATTTTATTGATGATAATAAAGAAAATGCCCAATAATGTTCACTTCTCCCTTAGGCATAGGAGAAGGATTTTTCTTTAAAATAATAAAAACAAATTACTTAGAACGATGAATGACAACATGAACATCAGCAGCAACCCAGTTGTTGCAAGTGTGGCCATGCGTCACAAAGTTGGCGCAAGCTTCATATTCATCACCACTGTCTTCAATAATGGTAGCTGAGTGTTGATCATTCTCATGAATGAACCTTCCACTGTGGAATTTTTTTTGCATAACTTTGGCTTTGGAGTTGAATGGCCCTGGTTGAAATCCTAGCTCGGCTTTATTCTTCTTCTCGAAGATCTCTATAACACGGCCCCACTTGTTAATACTTCCAGCCTGAATAGCCTTTTGCACATCTTTCAAAGAAGACATGGGTGTCCTAGTTTTCTTCAATTCATTAACAATAGATAAGGCTTGGAACGATGTTCCAACCTCCTCCTCAGCATCAACATACGTGAAAGATGACAAATGGCTTACCAATAATGCCTTCTCTCCACCAACAACGACAAGCTTGCCGTTCTTCACAAATTCCAGCTTCTGGTGTAAAGTAGACATCAGAGCTCCAGCTTCATGGATCCATGACCTTCTCAACAAGAAGCTATAGGCCAGGTGGATATCAATTACCTAGAAAGTAATTTGGAAATCACTCGGACTTGTCTTTACCAGAAGGTCCACTTCTCCAATTACGGACTTACAATAACCATCGAACACTTTGACAACTACGCCGCTATACCTCATTGAGGTGCCTTGATTGGAGAGTCTTGACAAAGTTGATTTTGGCAATACATTCAATGATGACCCAGTGTCAACCAACACATTGTACAAAGCGTCCTCCTTGCAATTCATTGAAATATGAAGTGCCAAATTGTGATTCCTGCCTTCCTCGGGAAGCTCTTCATCACAAAAACTCAAATTGTTACAAGAAGTGATGTTGGCAACAATGTGGTCAAACTGATCCACAGTAACATCATGCTCAACATAGGATTGTTCTAACACTTTCTGTAATGCTTCTCTATGCGCTTCAAAATTCATTAGCAAGGATAGCACAAAGATTTTTTACGGCGTCTGAAGCAACTGTTCTACAACATTGAATTCACTTCTCTTTGATTAACCTTAACACTTCATCATCATCATCATTAGTCTTCAATTTACTGGATTCACCAGAATGACACATTGGAGATCTAACTGGATTCACTACATGAATCTCTACCTTCTTACCTACTGAAACATCTTCTACCACTTTAGGGAAAACTGGACTGAACACACAACCACTACGGCTCACCTTTGCAATATCTGCAATATTCACCACTGAATCTGCAACTGGTAGAGGAACCTCTTGACCATTTTTAATCATAGTGGTATTATATTGGTATGGAACAACTTTGTCGGATGCATAACGGACAAGACCTGCTAACCGTATGACCAATGATGATACCGATCTATTGACATTGTTGCTAGTGCTACTATCAAATTGAATGATTACCTGCTCAGGGGTCTTAAACACCGGTACAATGACATTCACATCATCTCCCATATCCCTTGACTATTGAATCTAGATTACATTCTCATCCATCAACTTCTGGATATCTCTCTTGACAACCATACTACCACAGGGGTTCACACTGCAAACAACACAACCATCATGGTCATGTTCACAATCACTAATCAAACATAAAGTTTTATGCATCTCCACTAGAGATCTTCAGATACGTCGTACATCAAAAACTCTAAAATTCCCTGGACAGTCATCCACCATATTGACAGAAGCGTTACCATGAGTAGGCAACAGATTGGCTTTCACATTAGGTGCTCTATCCTCAAAGGACACCGTACTATTTTTCACAAGTTTTTGAACTCCGTACTTCAAAGGATAGAAATTCTCTATATCATGACCAGGGGCTCCCTGGTGAAAAGCACAACGAATATCAGGCTTGAACCACCATGGTAGTAGCTTAAGGATTTGCGGAGGGTTTCTTGGCTGGATGAGATTCTTGAGGACCAATGACGGGTACAATTCTACCTATGTCATAGGAATAGGTTCAAAGGAGACCTTCTTCCTCTCAAAATTTTGTTGGTGATTATTGTTGTTGTAATTGGTTCTTTGTTGTCGTTGTTGTTAATGATATTATTGCTAAATTGGAACTGATTAATTGTTGGGATTGTTAGAAAAAACCGGAATTACTGAAGAAACTTGGTGTTGATGTTGACGGGGTTGAGAACTTTTTCTGACATGAGGCCTCCTCTGCCTCCCCACTAATACTGTCTCTCCATCCTTCCTCTTAGAAAACTACCACCGTATTTCTTGTTGGTTGATGCCTCATCTTTAGTCAAATGTCCTTCACGGAGTCCTTCTTCTAGCCTTGTCCCTATGTTTACCATTTCGTTAAAATCATTGGGGGACTTGCAATCATACGTTCATAATAAATCATTGGGGGAACTATGTATATATATATATATATATATATAATATATATATATATATATATATATGTACATATATATATTATATATATAATATATATATATATATATATATGATTTATGTATATATATATATATATATATATGTACATATATATATTTATATGTATATATGTATTTATGTATATATTTTTAAAGTGTACTTAAGCCGCAGTAATAATTCCTTTTCGAAAAAATACATTAATACTTATAAGGAGTAAAAGTGAACTATACATGACCAGTTCATCTTCATAGATTCCATTCAAAACCAAAAAGACAAAACAACATCCATCATGCATGAAAACATATATAACCCCAACAAAACTAAACTAATAGGTTGCTCTCTTAAGAGAAGTAAAGGTAATAGCAGATCCTATCGGCGCCTTCTCAACTTGAATACCAAAAGTATCATATCTCAGAAACAACTCCACCACCAAAAGCCTAGAAAACAACACAACAAAATCCTTCCCAGCACACTGCTTATTCCCAACCGTCGGTTGTTCCGATTCTGGACCATTCGACCAAAGCACATACTTCAACAACTTCTCTCCCTCCTCACCAATAAACCTATCCGCAACAAACTCATCAGCCCTATCAAATATCTTAGGATCATTAGTCGCAAACGGCTGAAAACCAAACAACATTTCACCTTCCTTCACTTGAAACGCGTTCTCGTGATTCTCTATCACAAAATCATGTTTCGCTTTCCCGTATTGCAACGGCACCGGCGGCTCAATTCTAAATGATTCATAAACCACTGACTTCATCAACGGCATTTGCTCCAATGCAGCCATAGTCACTTTCCCGCCATTCGATTTAACAACTGATCTAATCTCTTTCGCTAACTTCGCGTGAAGATTAACCCCCGCTCGTCCGATCCACTTCAACATATTCGGAAACAAAATCTTCATTCCACCAAAAGTGTTAAAACAAGTTGCAAATATAAGATTGTGAACCGCTTCTTCTTTAGAAACTCCGAGCCGAACCGCTTCATCTAAGATCGGTCCGGAAGAAGCTTCGTAGAAAAAATCATAGAGTCTCTGGTAATCCTTCTTCACCAAAGCCGGTGGAAGACGAACCGTGTGAAGAAGTGGTTCTTCAATGCACTTTGGAAGACCTAATGTGAGAATTGGACCGAGTTGAAGCAGAGTCCATTTCGTTACTATGCTTGGACCTTCGGTTTTAAGACTTGTTTCGGAAGGGTTAACTCCGTAGAAGGCTTTTGAAAGGTAGTTAAAAGCTTCTTGATCGTTAGCATCAGCGAAAACCGCTTTTGCGGTGTTTTCAAGATCTTTCTCTAAGGTGTCGAAGAGTTTTGAGTAAGATGAACGAAACTCGGGGATGAAATGGCTGCTTCGAGATTTGAGGAGGAAAAAGAGAAAGCGTTTGAGTTGTTCGTGTTTTGGTTCGGAGGGGTCGAGGTAAGAGAGGATTCGGTAACCGCCCGTGAGTTCTGTGGAAGGCATGAAAGTTCCGGTGAAGAGGTCTCGTTTTTCTACTTTGGAAACGTCGAAGAGAATGGGGAAGGATTTAGCGTCGAGTAAAACGATGACGTTTGGGTTAGATGAAATGAAAGGGCCAGGTGGCATATTGGCGCGAAAAACGGTTGATTTGTATTTGTTGATCCGGGTTCGGAAGAATTTGTCGCGACCTTCGTTGTAGAAATAGTCTAGACGGTCTTTGATAGGTCCTACAAAAGGGAGGCCATAATCTCCGGGAATTCTACGGAGTGGGAGGTTTTTTGGTGTTTCCAATTGGGGTAATGGTTCTTGTGGACCTGAGGATGGTGTAGTCTCAGTGTCAGTGTTGGTGTCAGATATCGAAGTTGATATTTCAGTTGTATTTGTGTCGGACACTGAGACGGAAGATGTTATAGGAGTATTGTCAGTGTTGGATCCAGATGCTTTTAATGGAGCAACTGAAAGTGGAGTGAAAGGGCATTTGGATATAGAGCAGCGAGTGTGGGGTTTTGTAGTTCTTTTTAATGAAAATTCAGTTTGAAGGAAAGGGGAAGATATGGAGGTAAGTGATGAAGATGCCATTTTTGGTTGGGAAGTTAGGAACAGACTTTAGATGAAAGGAAGGGATAAGGGAGAGTGTTTTAATTTGTAGGTGTTTGGTATTGATTTGTATTGGATTAGGGGAGATTAAGGAGTGATTGTTTTGGAAGTTGTGTTTATGAATATATTGGTTGGGAGATGAACTTTGAAAGTTGAAAGTTGAAATTGAAGACCAATCTTGCAAAATTCGAATTGTTAAGAAATTAAAAAGTTAGTGTAGTGTGTAAAATGTGCACTTTGCCGTCCAGATATTCGTTTTAGATTTTGCTATTATTAACTCTAGACGGTGAAGCATGTACGCACTCCTTTCACTATTATAAATATAAAAGATCATAAAATTTTGATCATTATGATAAATGTTATTTATTTCAAAATTACGTTTTGTTTGAATTCAAAGATATTTAATTAGTGTAGTTAATTCATTAAATTTCAACAAGAATATTTTAATAAATTTTACTTGAGTTTTACATAAAATTTTGAAACTTAATTGTTTCAACTAACATTTTAAATTATTTGAAATTAGTTATTTTTGTTAAATGTGAGAGAACATGTTCCGTCGAGTTAGACTCTATAAGGCTTAAGTTAATCTTGTTAAAAATTCAAATCTAAGTTTGGTTTGTTTCCCTCAAATGCTTAGTTTTAAGAAAATTCAATAAAATGGAGAAATAGACGTAAATCGGTATTGAGAAGACGAAGATGATGACCACACGTAGAACTATTAATTTAGAGGATCGAACCCTAATTTTTAAGATCCCAAAAATATAGTGGTCCAAAATTTAAAAATAAATGAGTCATAAAATATGTAGACCTCCTAAACTAAAGACCCATACAATTCAAATAAGGTTTTAAGGTCCCATAATTTATGTATATGTAAATATTATATATATATATATAATATATATATATATAGATATAATATATATATATATATCTATATATATATATATATATATATATATCTATATATATCTATCTATATCTATATATATATATATATATATATATATATATATATATATATATATATATAGATATATATATATAATATATATATATATATATATATATATATATATATATATATATGTATTGGATTAGGGGAGATTAAGGAGTGTTTGTTTTGGAAGTTGTGTTTATGAATATATTGGTGGGAGATGAACTTTGAAAGTTGAAAGTTGAAATAGAAGACCAATCTTGCAAAATTCAAATTATTAAAAAATTAAAAAGTTAGTGTAGTGTGTATAATGTGCACTTTGCCGTCCAGATATTCGTTTTATA